>NC_137218.1:28424401-28646901 GCF_949987685.1 Ammodytes marinus | reverse complement strand
AACAGCAAAACGACATTCACGGCCCTGTGTAATGTCATTTTGAAAGCCGAGCCATATAAATGATTAATGATCAATCATACAGTGGCCTCGTGAGGCTGAAGGCTTGATGGATCATTCCTATGTTTATTCATTAACACAAATACATTGCTTGACATAAACCCATAAACAGTTAATAATGGACCAGACCACACGTGGATGGAATCTTTTGTCACAGCAAGTTGTTCTGGCTCCAACATGTAGACACACGTTTGTCCTGACTTATTCCCCTTTATAATTTAAGATTCGACAAAGACATCCTACATACTTCTCCATTGGCTAAGTTAAAGTACACAAATAATGTTGAAAAAGTGAGTGAATTATAGAAATAAGGAAATAACACTATACACTATTTTCTTTACCTTTTTTTTTGTACAATCGCACTTTTTTACAACGAGGTATTATTATTATTTATTTTTTTACAGAAGTTGCTTTTTACAATTAAAAATGGTTTTACAACAATCACTCTTTGTTTTTTTAGTTTTTTAACAAAGTCATGTCCATTGAAAATCTCCCCTATTTGTCTTAGGACAGGCTGTTTCCATTGCCTGCTGGTATGTGAAGTCAGACACCTCTGGTCCATTGACAGAGATCCACATGCAGGCTGTAAGGTTTCTACCAGCAGAGCTAATGTTAGCATCCTCGTCCACACTTCACAAAACGGAGCAGAGGAGAGAGCAGCGCAGTAGCAACGCAGTAGTACCCACCACGTGCACATTAATAACATAAATAACAAGGCTTTATTTTTCTATAATAAAATAGCACCTGGTATATATGAAGAGACTGTAGATAGATTACTTCTGTTATTTCGCGCTGAAATCATGCACAATTTTTTTTAAAGGGCGGCCCGCCCACCTAAAACAATGGTGAATGGACTTGACTTTAGCCAATATTCTCAGTCCCAAAGCGCTTTACATTTCATACCACATTCACCCACACGCACACCGATGGCAGTAGCTGCCATGCAAAGTATCAAAGTATATTGAATAGACTGTTAAGTGTCAACTTCTTACGGAGTGATGGTGAAGGCAGATTCTCTACTTTCTCCCCCTATCTAAACAGTTGTCATGTTTCATGAATCCAGCAATGCCCTCGCCTGGATAGCATTAACCCACACACACACACTCGTCTGCACTGTTATTGCTCTGAGCGCATCCCTGGAGTAGATAAACAAAGAATGCCAACGCATTTCACTCCTGTTTGGACTGATGCACTGGCTATGAAATCCAGGGAATGGCTGGGACACACACACACACACACACTGGAGAGACATGTCCCCAATTATAGCTTTTCATTTGTCCCTGACATGCCTCTCAGTCAAGCCACCGCCTTCACATGTCCTGTGTTAAATACCTAGGGCGAACAAGGTTGCACATTCTGATGGGCACATTCACATTTTCAATTGAGACCTCTACAGTTGATTAAGCTCCAGGATAGAGTGCGGTCTAGAGAGAGAGAGAGGGAGAGACGGAGAATGCCACAAGACAGGAAATGGAGCGAATAAGACTGACAGGCTGGCAAAGTCGCTCTTTGTTATTTTGCTGGCGTGTCATTGGGCCTGCCTGTCACTGCATAGATAGCCTCACGACCTCCACACACATCCTACCTCTACTGAGCGTCTACTGCGCGTCTGCGTCAGACTTTTTGTCACTGACCGTGTAATCAACCTAGAGCGAGCACACATCCAACCTGTGCCGATCCCCTTTACCTCAGGAGGAGGAGCCTATTTTTTTCTGAGAGCCGCGTCTCTCTCGGGTCTTTCTGCTTTAACTGATAGAGAAATACTCTGCTGAGAGAAAGCGAAAAAAACAAAAAGGCAATGGGGCGCACGGATTACTGTCCAGACTCAATATTAGACTCAATATAAATCATATGCATCATAAATGACATGAAAGAACTTAATTTTTTGGGGGAATTATCTATGAAAACTCTATGTAGAAAGATAGGGCTTTTAGAAGCAGCGCTGCAGCAGCAGCTGCTGAGACGTTGTATGTGTGTCCGAGAAAAGTCCGAGAGAGGCAGCAGTAAGGTAAGGCGACGCGCTCCAGAGGTAGACGCAGGATGTGTGTGGAGGCCGTCAGTCAAGGATGTGGAAGATCACATTGCTGTCTGCTGATGAGAAGAGGGCACACTGTTACGTTGTGTTTGCTTCTGTGGTTACCTCACTTCTATCACCAACACAATTGGTGATAGACTGTATCAAGATAGTATCAAGAAAATAAGTTCTCGCTAGAAATCTTATAAAAACATCATCACACAACAATGTATGCTCTTTTTAGCTCATAATTCACACTAAAAAAGGCATTCGCGGCAGCCATTAAAAGCCCAGAAGGGCTACCACTAATAGGCTCGTCTACTGTCACGTGATACGCTCAATCTCCGCTATAAACAAATGCACGTTGTTCAGGTAGCATCATAAGCGCCATAGCAAGCAGCTGATCAACCATAAACTAACCTGGCGATGTCCAGAATAAAATTTGTGATAACCATCAAACTAAATCGTACACATTTACTGAGTGAAGATTGTGAAAGTCAGACACACAATTCTTGCTAACAATGATATCAAAGACCCATTTAATAACTTATAAATCTTAAAAAACCTCAGAATAAAAAGTGTGGCAACGGCGGTCACAGCTTTGATTTAATTTTCGGCGGGAGAAACTTGAATGTCACGTGACATACACGCTGTCCAATAGAAACGAATAGCGGTTAATGGGCTGCTGGAGCAACAGCTCTGAACGTCAAATATCGCCAGGATGGCATTACATTGTAGTGAATTGAAACCTCTCTCTGTCTGCAGACTACTGCGGAGGGTCATTTTCCCGTCAGTGACAGACGTCAAAGTGCCCTTGCAAACAGTTGGAATTTGACGTTTTAGGATTGAGACTGTGTTGCTATCACACATTAAAGGCAAGACCCTAGAGCACTGTTTGAGCTACGCAGGTGGGCACGTAAATTCTGCTCCCTGTGTTTCAAGTTGACAGATTTGGCTCCAGGGCCTTCAAAAAAATGTGGATATACTGTCAGTGTTTCACCAACAATAGCAGACAAAGCCACGGGATGAATGGAAAATATGCCTATATTCAGATGCTCAGGGTCCTTCTTTAAAGATTACAACAAGACAAGAAAACAAGGAAAAGGAACACTGCACATGACGGTTGTGATTATGACAGGCCTTTCGACGGGAGCGTGATTTGGAGTGTTGGTACACAGTGTTGAACAATTTGTCAGGCATGTCTCCTCTTTCATTTTTGAGATCCGGCTGACGTTTTGACAGATGAGTGGTGCTGAAATACAAAGCCTGGCTGCCAACCACAAGGAGCTGAGAGAGAGGGGAAGACTGTTCCTAACAAAGCCAATCAAAGAACGCTTAATGAAGACGGGTTACGTCTATACGTTGTCTCCAGGCCTCTGACAAAGTGCTTGAATAGGGGAGTAGTCAGTTGGGCTGAAAAGATTCTATCAAAGAACTAACGTATAAAAAAAATATATATTTTATACATATAAAATAAAGATGTTGACAAGATATTCAGAACCTATTGTCTTGTTGTTTGTATCTAACGTCGGAGTCTTTTAATGGAATATCTGGCCAATGGCGTCAATGCCTTTCTCATGTCACTTTAAAACATCTAGAGTGACTGTGCCGATTGTAATGTTATATTGATCTAGACAAGATTGCCTCCAGCTGCACTCCAGGAAATTTCAACATTCCAAAGACTTTTTTTTTAGAGCAAGTGAAGAGAAACACTGGCTGTCTCGCTCCTTGTCTTCTTCCTTAGGCAGTGCCTCTCAAGAGCGAAGGACAACTGTGACAAAAGCTTTTCCAAGAGAAGTGGCCAGATGTGCTATCATTGTTCAAGTAAAACCCCCAAAAAGTCCAAGGTAAGAAACGTGTGTGTCCGCGGGGAAAGGGCTTCATTAGTCTCGTTTTCCTCTCTTTCCTTTCATGGTGTCTATGGGTGTGACCTCTGGGTAAGAAGGGGTCACCTCAGTCTTACTTATAGGGCTGACACTCACTGACAGATGCATAACCCCCTTTGAAAAGGTTGGGGCTAGACCCGGGCTGGGAACACCTGCTACCCAAACTGAACTAACACTTCCCCTAAGTGCACGGATGAACTGTGGGAGCCATGGATTGGGTTATTGTGAACAGACAGGCAAGACTGAAGAGTTACAAAGTTGTTGTCAGTCAAAAGAAGTTAAAAGCAGCAGTTTTGGAAGAATCAAATACCCAGAGGTTAGCATACCTTCACTGAGGCCCTGTTTCCACCTGGGATTATGATTTGATTTTGGTCATCTGACCACAAGCGCTGTTCACACTTGTCTTTTCACATGTGACTTTTTTGTCTACTTGTGATTGGATAGAATTTACCCGCTCTGTATGTAAATCAACACGTAGGGGAGAATGCGGGAATGTGAGCCATCGGGTAATGTTAGACACCCCCTGTATCTAGGCAATGGAACACATTTTTGGTCATGTGAGATATATGGTTTCAAGCCCTTCTCATTTCCCCTTGGCCATGAAAGAGAGGATCTCATGGTGATGTTGTAAGCATGTTTTTTTCACAAAAAATTATTTTTTGCATGCAAACGTACATTTTCTTGCTGTCAACTTAATCGATTGTTGTGCCAAAGCAAATTGATTCAGGTAGAAAAACTTCTATCATACATGTTGATGAACGACCAACATATGAAACCATGTGATGATGATAACTGAAGATTAGCCTGAATTGCTGAGAGAGGTAGTTTTTTCTCAAATTGTGGCAGGGGGGTAAAGTAAGACAAATGCTGTGGGGTAAAGTGAGACAGTGTCTGTGCCCTCTTTTAATTAATCCATTATATTTGAGGTAGCAAGGAGACTAGTTTGAATAAGACAAAAGACAATGTGGGCTGGAGGTGGGGGTTGAATGGTTATAGGGGTGTCAGCAAGGGCATGGTTTGGCACGTATGTATGTGGGGGACAGGAGAGTGACCTTTAACACCAATAGACTCTAAGTAATATGTCTTTATTTAATTAATGATCCCACTAAAACAAATGCAGAAAAATATTAATCAAATACTCAAAAGATGGAAAATGACAGCTGGGTCTAGTCCTGTGTTCTGAGTCCCAGGCTGTTCTAGCTGGTTCTGATTGTTCTTTGCTCTGACCCCCAGACACTAGCTGGCTCTAAGTGTCCTGTGTTCTGACCCCCATACTGTGTTTTAATCTAACTGGTTCTATCTGTCATTTGAATGTTAATTATTGAATATGAATTATATGGTGTATATGATCAGAGTTACTTTCAAGTGTTTAGAATTTTTTTTTCTTAATTGACCAAACCCCATGATTCTGTTACTAGTCCGACATTAGTTTTGGAATATTTGGTTTTCAAGCTAGCTGTCAGAATTGTAACTGTTACAACATTTGTTGTTATGGTAGTTTCAGAGTGGAAAAAGTAAGTGGAACAGTTTACCCCCTTGATTTCTCTGGTCAGTCTCAGTTTACCCCACAGCTGGGGTAAACTGAGACACAAGACAACTTTTTTTAAACCAATCATATTTTCACTGTCCGTTGTCATGAATAAATTCTACTAATGCCCTTTTCTAGGAAACATCCTGAATTAATGGGAAATGTATAAATTTGAGTGATGAATCATTTTAGCTCCCTTAGAAGGAAGCAAATGTAAAAAGTGTCTCACATTAACCCGTTCTCCCCTACATCATTTCCGTTTGCATTGGTGTTTTTAACCGGTGGGGTTCAAACAAGTAAACATACAGGGTACAGTGCCACAGTTTTAATCGCATTTGCTATTAAAATGCATTACGTGCGAAGATAATTACAAGTCTAGATTGACGAGATAGGCTACTGTCTCATTTAGACAAGGAGGAGCGATGCACTACACTGCTTAGAGGGCTCTACATTAACACTCGCCAAATGCGGGTAAATATCTTAGATAGTATATAAAAGTAAAAACTCTTAGGCGAGTAAGTTATTACACCACTTTGGCTGGTGAAAGATGTGTGTTTGCCGAGCGGCTTTTCTAACATCTGCCTCTACACTCTTGTCACCACCACCAGTACACGGCTTTCTATATGCAGTTAAGTTACTGCATGTGCAAACAGAATATTTCCTGTGCACCTTCACATTAAAAGCCTGTTACTAGCCAAACGCGAGTTGACTTTTATTTTTAAGCGGATAAGAACAGGAAGTCGCTGCCTTGCAGCTCACCAGTCAATAGCAGCGATTTCCGTGTTTTCAGATTTACGCAGTGAAATGAAAACAGAGGACAGAAAGCAGTTGAGTAGGAGGTCCCTAATGTGGACAAAAGTCACTTTGCTGTTTCCACTATCAAATGAATGCGGACACATCGGACACAAGCGACGTAAACCACCTCCGAATGTGGTTTTTGTGATCCGATCTCAATGCATCTTGAGAGTGTTTTCACTTGTATTTCGAGCTGTATTCATGTGATCAGATCACAAAAAACACATGTTAAAGACAAGTGGAAACGGGGTCTGAGTCAAGCGGGAGATAAGACTGGTAAGGGTCACAGGGTTCAATTGAGCATACCAAGGTCTGCTTTGCTTCCAGTAGCTTGAGATCTAATCTTGTAGTATCAATATTTATAATGGAAAAGGTAAAAAAGAAGAGGCAGAAATATGTTTTAAAGATGCTTTCTAAATATAGAACATGTATATCAGGGGTTTGGCATCTAATGCCCTGATAGCTTGTGACCTATTGGATCTCTTAAAGCTAGTTAAGATCATCCCATCCATCAGCATTATTATCCCCCAGTCTATTTATAGAAGTGCTTTTAGGAACATGGGCCAAAGGATGTAAGCTGTAGTTGGCTTTGAAATAGTTGAAATAGGTTTAGTTGATCAATGTCCAAAAGGTTGGGTACACGCGATGAAAAAACAAGACACCAGCTAAAACTACAACCGAAATAAATGGACGATGTACCATGCACCACCAGTACTAATCTGTGTTCCTGTTATTATAAAAAAAGTCAACTCGGGGAAAACACTGCAAGCTCGAAAAGGAAAAGCCACACATTCCATGCTAACATGCCAGCTTATATCTGGCTCAACGCAGGCACAAGTTTCTAATCTTCAAAAGCCGGGTTTCATAAGTGCGTAATGATTGAGACCACAATAGAAAAACAAACCGTTTCTTTTTTCCTCCCCCCGGAGAGTTAAGTGGAACCATATGGAACAGTGTGGAGGCCCAGATCCCCAACATCTGGGGCGGCATGGGAGAGAATCAAAGCCAAGTGGTGCTGTGGACCCCAGTGAACCTTGGCCACCTTTGCCTGCCCTTACAGAGCTTTACTAAATGGAAAAACAGGTTGGAAGCATGTTTCTCCTGAGCGTCTGACTCCCCCCCCCCCTCGCCTTCTTCCAGGATAATTGCTAATCAAAAGGCGACTGTGGGCCAGGCTCCGGGCACAGTCCACAGCAGTATAATCACTGGCAGCTGGGACGTGGACTTTACATCAAAACAGCTGGAACGGGCCATGGCAAGAATTCCTGTGAAGCAGATTCTCTCTTTAATATTGGCTGGAGGTCGGAGACAGTGTCATCCTGGGAGGGTGGATTAGTATTGATAAAATATGACATACCAGTAGGTAGCTACTATAGGAATTTACCGTGAAAGTGGACAAAGAATGGCCAAACACTATCGAGCTTGCGTAGCCATGTGATACTGTGTTCTGACTACACACCAGGGCGATGGAATCAACTGGGTAACATCACTCAGGCAAAGCTTGCTTTACAGTAATAGCCTGTAGCTAAAGTCTGCATTACTCTCCAGTACAACAACAAAGAACCATTCTTATCAGGCCGAGCAGGCTAGGGTTAAGAAGCTTCACCACACGAGGGCTACAGTATGTATTTTAACTGGTGATATTAAGTTATACCAAGCCACTCTAATGTTCCCTTCCTCTGTTCCTCCACTAAATCACATTCAGCCATCCAAAAAAGAGAAGGAATATAGCACTGGAGACAATAAAGAAGAAGAAGAAAACACTTTTACAAGATGGACTGGTATGTTTGTTATCGTACACACAATGCAGAACGTAGGGTGGACAGATTGTGTTCATGCCCTGGAGGTGCAATCATGTATTTTAATGCTCAACAAAGATGAGGTTGAGCACTGAGTATTCCATGTCCTTTGGGAGGGATAAGGGGGTGGGTCTGCCTCCATAATGTCCGAACACATTATGCCAATAGGGTTGTGGCCATGCTAATTTATTCCTGAGTGGTCCTTAGGGAGAGTGTCTAGTCATAAATACCCTGTCAGCCCCTCCCCTCAGTGGGCACCGCAGTCTACAGAGCCCTCCCTGGAGAGGTGGGCCCCGCAGGCATGTTCTATCATAATGCCACTGTCAGCTGTCTGGGCACCTTGAGAGCTTAAACCCACTACAGATAATGTTGGAGCATCAGCAGTGTGGCATGATTTGACATATAATCCATGTTAAAAGGAATACTTCAACATTTTAAATGTTTTAGCTCTTTGCCTCACTCTCCGACTCAAGAAAAGGGCGACAGAAACGGTTCATTAAACTGTGCGTGCATTTTTAATGAAAAAAATGGGATTAGGTTGTTATATCTTCTGACCTGCTCCCCTTGACCACCAGTGTTTGAGCTAAGCTAACCTGCTCCCCTTGACTACCAGTGTTTGAGCTAAGCTAACCTGCTCCCCTTGACTACCAGTGTTTGAGCTAAGGTAACCTGGATGAGAGACCTTTGCCCATTTCTTCATCAAAAATGCACACACAGTTACAAGAATGGTTTTTCTTCTTTTTTTTACAGGAATGGTTTCTGTTGCCTTTTCTTGAGCCGGAGTGCGAGGCAAAAAGCTAAACATATGAAATGTTTGAAATATTCCTTTAAGGTAGGGGTTAAGGGTGAAAATAGAGGATGGAACATGTCTCATGTGATTCCATTTCCTCTGTTGGTAATGCTAACTGTGTGATGGCCCCTATGAGGTGTATATCATGGGAGGGAGATAATTCCTCATTACAGCAGTCCTGTGAGGGAGCTGCTGGCTTGTCAACATGGAGCCAGAGGTGGAGGCAGGCTGCTTCCTCTGCATCCAGCTGTACTCAAATAATGTCAAATGAACTGACGGTAACACTTTACAATAAGGTACACAAAATTGTAGTACCCACTACATAGATATGCGTTGCCTACTACATTTTTGTTGTGTTACCTAGTACATAGGTTTTTTTTGTGTAATACCTAACACATAAGATTCACCATCCTGACTTTTTTTTTTTTTTTTTATATATTTTTTTATGGGCATTTTTATGCTTTATTTGATAGTGCAGAGAGACAGAGGTGAAATGGGGCAGAGAGGGGAGTGACATGCAGAGAACGACCGCGGGTGGGAATCAAACCCGGGTCTGCTGCTGGGCCCGGCCCGGGAGGGGGACGCCTTACCAACTGAGCTAAAGGCGCCCCCCAATCCTGACTTTTCTTAGGCTGCAGTTTAGAGAATGAACTGTCAACCCTTTTTGTAATAAAATGTATGAAAACCCATTAATGCAAAGCTGTGATGTACACAGTTTTTATTTGAAGCGTTTTCAATTATAAAGCATAATTTATTAACATTTGATCATTTGGCCAACATTAAAGGTGCTGTAAGCGGAATGGTTCTTTTAGCTAACTTCCTGTCAGTTACTGCAGTTAGCAGTCCCCTCGCTCGTCCCTACGTCACCACATTAATGCACTGCTGTCTTCAAGCAGCGAGTTATCTAGTATCATCTCAGATCCGTTAGTGTGATAAAACATGATAAAAACCATCAAAACAGACATTGGGAAGGATTTTTACCTGCTCCGCCATTGTAGGCGCATAAACATTCACCCATCTGTTGCTCTGGCGTGCACCGGCAGTGAGACCATGAGTGAGACGGGTGTCGGTTTGTAGCGTTCTCTCTTGTGATTGGATAAAAATGTTGGGATCCTCCAATAAGTTTATTTGCCGATTACATGCAGAGCAGCTGACTGAGAGATCGGCTTTATGAAACGCGCACATTATGTAGGCTAAGTGATCACTGTATTAATAAATTGCGATTTAACACTTATATTAACATAAATAAACTGCTTACTTCACCATTAATAGACAAAACGTGAGCTGATAAACCTCTTCATCTGCAATCAACTCCTCTTCATATACTCCTGGATTCTCTGCAGTCAGCTCCGGATCATATTTCGCACTCCCGTGTACCCCCAGATCATTCACTCCTGCCTGCCTGCCTCACTCTCTCCCCTGCTTCCCCATTCACCAACAAGCCATTTCCCAGCCCCGTTCCTGGGGCCTGTTTCAGGTAGGCCTAGCTGGTTTTGAGGCAACCTAGAGTTTGTTCGCTCTGAGTTAGTGGAAACTCTGGGTTTTCCGTTTTAGGTAGCAGGTTCAGCGCAACCGAGAGTCAGTTACTGCGGCAACATACGCCATGGGTCTAACCTGCTGGATAGCTGATTTGACCTATTGAGTTTGTTTTCACTTTACGCTGCAGCTCCGACTGAAGAAAGAATCACTGTCACACGCGTCCCTGTACAGTTTGAAGCAAAATCACTCCATAGAAATCTCCAACGGGATGTTTTTATCATTTCCTGATGATTTTACGTTTGACCGATCATTTATCTGATCAGTAGCCTTGTTCTCAGCCCTCGGTCCGTTCATATAGGCGGCCACCTTACACATCGTGACATGCTCTACATTAAGATTAATAAACCTATTGTATTGTATGTATCTCATTATTATTTTTATTAACAGGAGTTTTTTAACATCTGTGCCACTGTCAGTTTGAAATGTAATTCTGCGGACATCAGGCCGCTGTGGTTAATGTTAAACACACGTCCTTCAACTGCTAACATGGTCGCATGTTTAGAACGTAGGCTATGGAACGTCAAACGCCCCCCTCTTCCTCAACAACAAGCTGGCCGCATTTATACAGAGAGGCGGAACTGATTGTGTCTGCAATCTTACTACCCCCCCGAGGTAGTAAAATTCCCGGAACAATCTGTTGCACCTCTCGGCCCCCGTTCCGCAACGGTCGCATTTATACAGCAGGGCAGAGGGCCGAAATTCCGGCATATTCCCGGCTTTCACTGGCTAAAAGGGACTAATGTCCATTATAGAGAGACACGTAGGTGTTGACCACAGAACATACACATGTCATGGAGGTGTGCTCGCATAACTGAAACGGTAAACAAAACCTTACTGGATCAAATATCAACATCTCAAAAACATGAGGATTGGTTCAGATTCTTAGTTGTGAAAATGCATTACGTCTGCAGCAGAGCCCTTTACATTACATATTATAACACTTAATAATTGTACTTGTTTGTTTGGCAAGTACCGTAATTAATGGTATAACACCTGGTGAACTTTTTTTTTTTTTTTTACCTTTATTTATACAGGTATATCCCATTGAGACCGAAGAGTCTTTTGCAAAAGACCTGTTTTCCTTTCCCACGTTACCATTCATACACCGATAGCAGCAGCTAACTATCGACATTCACACGAGGCAAGGTGGGTGAAGTGTCTTGCCCAAGGACACAACAACTATGACACAGGTGGTAGGGCGGGGATCGAACCTCCAACCCTTTGATCATCTGCCGACCCGCTCTACCAACTGAGCCACAGTCGAATACTTGCTACTTGTGTATCTCAAAAGAGATGTACATGTTAAAATGCATACTGTTAGTCTGCAAGGCCCTGTGAACAATATTGATACTGGTAGAATGAAAAGTGAGCTGCATATGCTGGGACATTGAAGGGGAAAAGGTCAAACTAGTCCAACAATGTGACACATGTTCCCATTTCTCGTTAACATTAAAGAGTATGTATGGACCACTGATTCAGTTGTTCCACTTTTGTAATGTGAATAGGGTAATGTTAGATTCAGTGCACTGAGAGTCTTAGCAGCATACGTGGGTAAAGCAATGGTAAAGCAGGGCAATCAGAGATCAAGAGCAGCAGTTAGGGAGGGACCAACCATCAGTAAGTCCCTGTACATTGACATAATGGGAGAAAGGGAATCACATCTAGTGCCGGAAAACCCTTTCTCCACAATTACAGACGTCTCTGCTTGGAGCCTAAAGGACCCTGCTGACTAGCCATTAAGAAAACAGATCTTCCTCTTTTTCATTGTCTTCTCCAATCCTCAGCTCCTAAAGCCCCCCATAGGCCTATTCCTATAAGGCCTGCCTGTGACCAGAGTCAATCATATTGAAAGATTAAGGAGATGTGGGGTGTGTTGGGGCTAAGGCTCCCCAGGCCATTAGCACAGGTCCCCAGGACATGGTGGTATTGTAGGCCCCTGCAGAGGAGAGCTCAGCTGGAACTTCACATCTCACTACCTCACAGCCAAAGAAGCCCCCCCCCCCCCCATTAGAGTAGCTATAAGGTTCCTATGGGCAAGTAGCACACAACAAACACTCACATTCATGTTCAAGTGTATGTGCCAGTAATGTCTTTGCCAGCAGTCATGGGGCGTCTGCAGACACACTTCACTATCTGGTGGTTTGCTGTGGTTGTTTTGTCAACAGTTTCACTTTTCTTTGTGAGTCTTGTTTGTGATTTATCGCCAGCAGCAAAACAGAAATATAAAACAGAGTCGTATTGATTTTCTTTACTGGCTATGTGCGTCATAACTTTTTTTCCTAGTTCCACACAAAATGTGGAAAATTAATACAAACTGTAAAGTGACTTCGATTTGAACCCTACTGTTGCTTGTTATTGCCTGCTTCTTTCAAAAGCAACCCCCACTGGCAGACTAAACGAAAAAAGGCATTTGGGGAAGCATAAAAAGATGTTATTATAATAGATTTTGACCACAGATTTTTTCCCTTTGTCTAAGCCAGACTTGGGGGGAATACAATAATTCTGAAAACATTGCATGGGCAAAAAAGGAAGTTTCAACAGAGAAGCACTTCTTCAGGGATAAAATGGTCCGATTTCTCTCTCTCTTGTTTAGTCTCTCTCTACCTCCTTTCTTCCATCCCTCCCTCCATTCCTCTCCAGCCCTGTCTGAATGCCTCCCATGGCCTGGTGCGCTCCTTTAATGAGGAGCTGGAAATGACAGCTTTAATCACCGCCTGTGGCCACGGCAAAGGGCCCGTTAATGATAGAAAAAGAACAGAGGGGCCATTTGCATCAATCAGACCTAAATCACTTTTTATGATAATGCAGTAGAGAGGGGAGCAGAGGCTACACAGATGACTCCTGCATGATGATGATGATCAGGCTCTTGTATGGAGCTTTTCTTAAAGGGATATGCCAGCAGTTCTAGACTTGGCCCTACATTGCATCTTGGCATGGTTAGACCAGGAAACCATAATGGGGCACTCAGTACTTGGGCTCCACTGGAGCTGATCCAGCAAAAGTCCATTGACAAAAGAAAGACAACAATTTATGTCTATACTGGATTGTGAACGGCAGTGGCTAAGTGGGTCGGGAGGTCGTCCTCTGGAGTGCAGGGTCGGAGGTTCGTTCCCCTGTCTCCCCGCCACAAGTGTCCCTGGGCAAGACACTGAACCCCACATTGCTCCCGATGGTTTGGTTCAGAGAGTGTCTTGCTTGGCAGCTACTGCCATCGGTGTATGAGTGTGTGTATGACAGGGTGAATGTGGTAAGAAATGTAAAGCGCTTTGGGGCTGAGAAAATCGTCTAGAAAGCGCTATATAAGTCAAGTACATTTACTATTTGATTTGAATGGTGGGTGTAGTATGAATCAATCCATGACTTCTCCTCTTTAACTTCAGGTTCAATAGAACACTCACTGCTTTCAAGAGCATAAAAAAACAATGATAATCTTCAGAGAAGCAATGATGCACTCAAGTCTTCCACAAATGAGTAAAACAAGCCTTGCTATCTCTTTCATCTAGTCAACAAGATATATACTGTTTCATTACAAGTGATGGGGCATTCTCTATTTCCATAATTAATACAGCAGTGCTCTGATTAAATACAATCAATGCCATTGTTAACACAGCAGGAGTGCCTGAACAAAGATCATCTCTGGAAGAATAATGAATACAAGCAGATGACATAACATCTTATTTACATATTGCTGTAAAAAGCATAATCAAGCCTGGTTCAACCATATGTTCCATCTGTATGTATACCCCAATTCAGATGAAGACATATGTATTACTAATAATGATATAAGGAGCTGTGTGTAATTATACTGGATATAGAAAGCGGGGAAATCAGGGAAATGTTTGCACACCCGACTCTCCCCAATACAAGCCAATGAAAGATGATTCATTCAAAACAATGATGAAAGAAAGTGTGCACTTACCTCAGACACTAGGCCCTTTCTGTGTGTAATGATAATCCTAGCCTCTGCTCTGATGGGGAAATGAAGATCAAGGTGATATTCCAGAAAAAAAGTTAAAAATAAGGTAATTCTCCCCTTTGAAGAAAAAGAAAAAAATATTCAAATGTCCACGAATGCTTGAATAGTGTGCTGAAAGGCTATCCAGAGCCTGGCAGTATAAAATGGCAGAACAAAACATACCAATTTGTCACACACACCGGAGACTCTGTCAAAGCACAGAATCCTCCACCAACACACAGACTGGCATGGCAATGTCCCTTCAGGCTATTGCCTATACTTCTGCTCACTCGCTCTCTACTCCTCACATACACCTACTCTCTCTCTCCCCCACAGATGGCTTCCTGTGAGCGCAGGGGAGGGCTCGGCCTGTTTCCACAGTAATCCAAAGCCACACACACGGAAAAGCTTGTTAGAGCACTTGCTGATCACCACGCAAAGTCAGGCCAGAGCCAGGGAAAGGTCACCAGGAATTAGGCTATGCTCCAACTCCAAAGGCTTGCCTAATTCCCCTGATAAGCCCCTTTGAAACTTAGCCTCTTCTGGCTGTGCAATGGGCTCAGCCTTGCCTAGAACTTAAACCCTCCACTAAATCAAGCTGGACCTCATTTACACAGAGGAACACACACACACACACACACACACACACACACACACACACACACACACACACACACACACACACACACACACACACACACACACACACACACACACACACACACACACACACACACACACACACACACACACACACACACACACACACACACACACACACACACACACACACACACAGCTGCACACACCAGTGACGAAACAGGCAAAGCTTTTCCTGATGACTAGACTAGAACTATTGATCAAAGAATCAATGGTTCCCTGCGTGTTAAAAGAATTGAAGCTGCAGGGCAAAGGGCTTCAAGTCTGAGCTCCTCTGGACGTGAGGAAGCTTTGAAGCTGAACTGGGCCTTGGGTTTGGACTTCATGCTGCTATTGTGGTCAATGAACGACAGAATTTCAATTTGAAACCAAACAATCAAAAGAAAAATTAGACTTTAAGCCCCCCCAGGCCAACACATGTAACACCATTCAGAACAGCCCAGTGGTTTCACACTCACAGACACTGTTAATATTATTGCAATAAATTGCAGATGAACATTTGATATTCAGGATATCACATGATTGACTCTACCACTAACAATCAGTGTAACCAATTTGGTCTCAATATAGAACATTGACCATACTGGCGAGCCAAGTGCCTTCTACCTATGGCCTTGTTTGAATGACTAACTTTGCATTAAAAATGACTAACTATTAAGGTGACAGTATTTGCTTAGCCCTGGGTCTGTACACCTATTCTGTAATATATATATAAACATTCCCCATAGAGTTAAGAAAGGGTGACTGATGAGAATGAACAGTGCTGTTGCCTTTTACTATCATAGAAAAAGCTCTCAGCTGTGACTCTGAGAGAAGAAGAGTGGAAAGGCCTTGACAGTCCAGAGGTTGGAAACATTGAGTGATATGAAAAAGCCTTGGCCTTAACCTTTCTATTCAGCCAAAGCAAAGTGCCTAGGCAGCTCACAGCCTTCTGTATAAACACCATGGATCCTGCCCTCCACATAGAGCCAGTGGTATAGGTGTACAGTGCCATGTTAAAGAAAGCCCCACTATATTATTGCCATTTTCATTCGTATACATTCCTAGCACCCTGTGAAAAAGTGAACTGAAATACAAAGGAGTAAATTGTTGCATTCCCTGCAGTCAGGTCTCGTCTCGACACACACCAGATGAGCACTTATTTTCTGTCAACATCTTAATGATATACTACAAGGCCAACACTTTGTTCAAGTGTGCAGTTTATTGAGAGAAGTGTGGAACCCACAGCTGTAGTGATAATGTACAAGCTGTTTGGCCCTGGACGCATGTCTGTGTAATGAGGAAAACACATGTGTTAGTGTGACTTCAGTAGAGAATCTCTCCCCCCTGTTATGTCACACTTGATACTAATCACCACCATGGAAAAATTAGCTTAGCCGCTAACTGACATAACAGTGACAAGAAGGATACATTCAACCTGTTCAAGTGCGGCTCACACAGGCTATCTTTTTTATTTATTTTAATTTTTATTTATCTCTGGCTCCAAAAGTACAGATGCGTTGTGCAATTGCCATGAAGTGAAAGATCCACATACATTTTTAAGTGTACATCCATGTTTGGATGAAGGGTTTAGACCCTTTGACTATTCCATCCATACCATTTCATAGTGTGCAGCCTAGTGTTGTTTAAAGCCAAAAGTATGTACAGTATATAAAATAACTAATTTAGTTTATTAGTCCTATAGGCAAACGTTTTGAACAAGATTTCTCGAAAATAATGGTGTATCTCACACAATTCATTCTACCATTTCACCAAGAGGAATATTCACAAAGATGTTTTTTGAATCCTTTTTTGACATTGTTAGATCGTACACTGTGAAGACATGAAATGAAACAAATAACAGCCAGATGCAAACGTTTCTTTACTGCAGTGATACCGGCTAACTGCAATTTTAAAAGACTTTTGTAAAAATGTGAGATTCCAACAGATCTCCAACACTAAATCAGTTTAACACTTAAAAAAGAGAAGCATTTGAACAGAGAGAAGTGCTAATGAAGATAACAAATGTAGTCTCTAAACACAAAATAATGCCACAGTGTGTGCGCTTTTCCAATAAGTGTAAAGAGTGTTGCTTCAGCTTGAGAGGTGTGACTTAATTGACCTTTGTTCATGAGGTGCTGCTTAGAGCTAATCAATGCCTTGGCTCGGCTCGGTGCGGCTCAGTACGCTTATTTTGGCGTTTCCATTGCCAAAAGTTGGGTAGGTTTCCAAAATAAGTGAGCTGAGCCGCTCTGAGCCGCTCCTATTTTCAGTACTCCTCTGTTGGGGTACCAGCCGTGTGAAAGGGTCCGTTGATTGGTCGAAAGAATAATTTCCGCGTTAAACTGCTGTGACCGTGTGTAGTCACCTCAGCTAGAGTTTAGAGAGTCTTGAGAAATGTCGGCACAGCACTCTGTATATTTTGTGAGGTTTCTCCTCCTCATTAAGTTAATCCAATTAATCCAAGATAATCACGTGCAGCGGCATTTTGAAGTGCATGCGTAGGTGCCGCCCCTTGAGTTGGGAAGGTCTATGGCTCATTGCCAGGCCCTACATCGTTCTAGATGTGGGTCTGGATTTCAAGGCTACTAAGCGACAGCAGCCTCTCCACAACACAAGGACTGTCATGGGTTGGTGAGACCAAAGAGAAGGGAGATGATCGTGTTTAAGAGGCAGAGAGCACTAGCCTGGTCCTACCAGACCATCGTACTTCATTTCATTTGTACAGAAGGTCTGGAACTGCTCAATTGACAAACATTCACTCACTTGCAGGCGGGTGTCTGTTGAGGTTTAAAATGATTGGATCTGCTCAGTGCCACTCTGGATCTGCCATAACCAATCGCATAACGTCGTGAGGTATGTCCTGCGCCGGGACCGGCCGGAAACCAACAAAACTCAGCAAAGCTTGTTCTTGCTCCGGCTTTAATTTATCGATATTCGGCAGCGTTGCCACAACAGACTGAATAGCTTCTCTCGTATTCATCCATTGTCTTCCTGTAACTACAACTGAAACTGGCGCACAACCTCAACATTATTATTCTCAGCCACTCCCTCTGTTCGCTGATTGGACCGGTAGAAATCTGGCTGAGCAGGAACCCATGAATACACCGCAGCCCCAGACTGACTACTGAAGGGAAAATTAAATTTGAGCGGAAGAAGGTAGGTGGATGGAGCCAGGCTAAGAGAGCACCAGATGTACACAGTGAAAGGTGGGCATCATCTGGCAGCAAAGTGTATTTGAAAGCACAAGGCCAAGAGATGTTTTTTTTTGCACTTGTAAGAGGGTGCAGGGGGCAAACCCTTCGTCGAATAAAAGTTCTGTTATTCAATATTATCAGAGAAAGAAGGTGCAAAGGAAAGCATCCTTGAACTAGCACGAGGAACACAATGTATTTCTTTGCTCCAGAAAATCCTGAAGCAAACTGAAATTTCAGTTCACTTACAGTTATACCGCCGGTTCTAGTATAATACATTTACTCAATAACTCCTCACTGTCCCATGGAATTGTCCCCTCTGCTTTCAAATCTGCTGCTGTCACCCCCACCCTCAAGAAACCTGGTCTCGACCCCGCCTCCCTCTGTAACTACCGCCCAATCTCCAACCTCCCCTTCCTCTCCAAAACCCTTGAATGCATAGTCACCAACCAACTCCAATCCCATCTTCACGCCAATAACCTCTTTGAATCCCTCCAATCTGGCTTCCGCCCCCTCCACAGCACAGAAACCGCTCTCCTTAAAGTCTTCAATGACCTCCTCATCTGTGCTGGTTCCCTCAACTTCCTCATCCTCCTTGACCTGAGTGCAGCCTTCAATACTGTAAACCACATCATCCTGGTCACCAGACTCAGCAACCTCGGTATCGAAGGTACTGCACTCTCTTGGCTTCACTCATACCTCTCCGAGACCCTGTTTCCATTTGTCTTTAACATGTGGTTTTTGTGATCGGATCACGTGAATACAGCTCTAACTACAGGTGAAAACGCTCTCAAGACGCATTGAGATCGGATCACAAAAACCCCATGCGGAGGTGGTTTACGTCGCTTGTGTCCGATGTGTCCGTATTCATTTGATAGTGGAAACAGCAAAGTGACTTTTGTCCACATTAGGGACCTCCTACTTAATTGCCGCCCCCTGCCTGAGCGGAAATACGTTGAAAATGCATCAATGGCGTTCATGCAGCTTTCATAGAAGCCTCATGAACGTTAGTTGCATCCGCCAGTATTGCAAATGACAAGCTTTCTGTCCTCTGTTTTCATTTCACTGCGTAAATCTAAAAACACGGAGAGCTGCAAGGCAACGACTTCCTGTTGTTATCTGCTTAAAAATAAAAGTCAACTCGCATTTGGCTAGTAACAGGCTTTTAATGTGAAGGCACACAGGAAATATTCTGTTCGCATATGCAGTATCTTAACTGCATATAGAAAGCGGTGTACTGGTGGTGGTGACAAGAGTGTAGCAGACGTTAGAAAAGCCGCCCGGCAAACACACATCTTTCACCAGCCAAAGTGGCGTAATAACTTACTCGCCTAAGAGTTTTTACTTTTATATACTATCTATGATATTTACCCGCATTTGGCGAGTGTTAATGTAGAGCCCTCTAAGCAGTGTTGTGCATCGCTCCTCCATGTCTAAATGAGACAGTAGCCTATCTCGTCAACCTAGACTGGTAATTATCTTCGCATGTAATGCATTTTAATAGCAAATGCGATTAAAACAGTGGCACTGTACAGCCCTGTATGTTTACTTGTTTGAACCCCACCGGTTAAAAACTATGTACGTGTTGATTTAAATACAGCGCGGGTAAATGGAATCGGATCACAAGTAGACAAAGAAGTCACATTTGAAAATACAAGTGTGAACACACGGACTGAGAGCTGTCCACTTGTAACCAGATTACCAAAATCAGATGTTAATCCCAGGTGGAAACAGGGTCCGACAGATCTAACTTCATCTCTCTCAGTCACCGACACAAGGCGTTCCCCAAGGTTCTGTACTCGGCCCCCTCCTCTTCATCATTTACCTCCTCCCGCTTGGTCAGTTACTTCGCCATTTCTCAATGGACTTCCATTGTTATGCTGACGACACCCAGATTTACCTCAGCACCAAATCCCTCCATAACCCCCCCACCTCCCAAATTGAATCCTGCCTGTCTTCACTTACACTCTGGATAAAAAATAACTTCCTTAAACTCAACAGCAACAAAACTGAACTCCTCCTCATCGGCTCCAAATCCACCCTCAGCAAACTCACCCGCTCCCCATTTCATACTGGATCGATTACAAACTTCTGGTCCTCACCTACAAAGCCCTCCACCATCTGGCCCCCCCCCCATATCTCACTGACCTCCTCTCCCCCTATCAACTCCCCCGGGCCCTCAGATCCTCCTCAGCCAGTCTCCTCTCCACCCACACATCAAAACTCCGCAGCCTTGGTGACAGAGCTTTCTCCAGGGCAGCTCCCAGGCTCAGGAACACCCTCCCCCAACATATCTGTGACTCTAAGTCCCTCACCATCTTCCAGTCCCACCTCAAGACCCATCTCTTCTCCTCTGCCTACCCCTAGTTCACCCACCAACCCAACTCTACATGTTCTTTTTGTTTGTTTACTGTTGTTTTGTAAAGCGCTCTGAGTGAGAGAAGAGCGCTATATAAATAAAATGTATTATTATTATTATTACATGCAGAGCAAGTGACTGAGGGGTCGGCTTTATGAGACGTGCACACTATATAAGTGATCACTGTATGAATAAAGAGTGATTTAACACTTATATTAACATAAATAAATTGAAAAAGAGGAAATTTGACATTTGAAACTTCCAGACCCAGCCCTACGTACAGTCTTAAACAGAGATCTGCATTGGTGAGTTGACATTGAGCTGAACTAACTACACCAAAGAGGACTTCCTCGAATCCCTCAAGCAACTTTACAGATGTGTATTTGGGTGGAAGAAGCCATCAGGAGTAATGGCTTTAAATTATGGTTATGCACCAGGACAAGCTTAGGTTTCAGGTGCCTCTGCCAACCTGGAAAGAGACAATGTGTTCACAGCATTGGTGCAACCTGCCTGATCCTGTCACACAGCCAACAGCTCCAGCAGACACCTCTGTGAGAAGCTCAGGTGACGCTCCCAGCGCTGGCTTATGGATCGCTGGCCCAGAGAGAGGATATGAAGGCCATTATGCTAATAGAGGCTAGTTTGCCAGGAACGTGCCAACAGCAAGAGAACTCCTGCATGACGTTGTGTGAAGTTAGTCAACCCAACAAGAACATATCACCTGGGAGCAATCAGCTCATTAAAATACAATGCTTTCTTTAATGATGTGAGGTGTGTGTAAACACGCAAAAAGCAGCACGTTTTCATTTGGGACACGTTTAATTTCATTGTTAGTAGATGGTAGTATGTATGCATTGTATAACTAAGTCTGTCAGCATGTTTGTATACATACAGAATGTGCGTCTGTGTGCAGGAGATAAAGGAGGCTGCAGTATAGCTGATGGCAGCAGGCCTAGGCCAGGCCCTTTCTCCAATGCTCCTCATTAACAGCTCATAATGGCTGGCAGCGGCTTGGTGCCACCCTGGCTCCCTCTCATTAGCAGCTGGCAGCGCTGGTCTGGAGAGGAGAGGACGCTGGCACTGACCCACCTGCACTCCATACAGCACAGAGAGAGGGAGGGAGACAGAGAGGGGGAGAGAGAGAGAGAAAGAGAGGGAACCAGGAGGAAGAGAGAGAGAGGGAACCAGGAGGGAGAAAGAGAGAGAGAGGGAGGGAGATAGAGATAGAGAGAGGGGAACCAGGAGGGAGAGAGAGAGAGAGAGGGAGGGAGATAGAGATAGAGAGAGGGGAACCAGGAGGGAGAGCAAGAGAGAGAGAGGGAACCAGGAGGGAGATAGAGATAGAGAGAGGGGAACCAGGAGGGAGAGAGAGAGAGAGGGAGGGAGATAGAGATAGAGAGAGGGGAACCAGGAGGGAGAAAGAGAGAGAGAGAGGGAGGGAGATAGAGATAGAGAGAGGGGAACCAGGAGGGAGAAAGAGAGAGAGAGGGAGGGAGATAGAGATAGAGAGAGGGGAACCAGGAGGGAGAAAGAGAGAGAGAGGGGGGACCCAGGAGGGAGAGAGGGAGGGAGCCCCATCTCAGTAGATTTAATTAAAACTGGTCCGAACAGATGGGGGAAGATGGAGTCAAGTCCAACAGGACACAGCTCATCTGTCTGGTGTTTCCCGATTTCTCTTTCCATCCCTCCATCTCTTCCTATCCGCCTCTCTCCCTCTTCCAATCATTTTTTTAGATACATTCTTGGCTTTCAGAGTGTCCCAAATTAAAGGAATAGTTCAACATTTGTATTTTTTTTGCTTTTTGCCTCACTCTCCGGCTCATGAAAAGGCAACATAAATCGTGCCTGTAACTGTGCGTGCATTTTTTATTTAGAAATGGACGAAGGTCGCTCATCCAGGTTAGTTTAGCTAATCCAGGTTAGTTTAGCTAATCCAGGTTAGTTTAGCTCAAACACTGGTAGTCAACGGGAGCAGGTCAAGATACACAACATCACTGAATGCTCCTGTGTGCTTGGTAGGACTTGTTTATTTACCACATTATGTTGCACTCTATATTTTTACACGTTATGCCAATTTCGAACCAAATACATGTGTGGCCGTCACGGGAACTTCCTGGTTTCTTTCCAGGATGCATTTGATTCTAAAATGGGTCATTAGGTGTAAAAATATAAAGGCAAAAAGCTAAAAATATTAAATGTTGAACTATCCCTTTAAAGCTTCCATACTGGCGGTGGGACAGACACCAAAAAACAAGGTGAAAGAAATTCAGACTTCCAGTTCACACAGGCTCTTGAAGAGCATTTTAGTTTTCTGTGGATAATTATGGGGCTTGGCAAGTGCCGTCCAGCCCATGCCGCACTAGGCCTTGGGACCCTTGTGCCTAGAGTGGCTAAGCCCTTATTAAAAGGTAATCCAGGCAATCCCTGTGTTAAATAAAAGAGCTATTTGTTTTAAACAGAGAAACCGCCAACTAAACCACAGATCCAGCCAGACAGAGGGGAAGGTCACTCGGTGTAGGGGTTTAAGATCAGAAAAACAGATCAAGCCTGCCTTTGGCTCTTTTTTCCTCTTCCCTATCCCAGAAGCAGTTGCTTTCCATTCAAATGTAATCATCACGGCGCAGTAATATGACCTTCATGGCTGCATGTTAAAAGGAGCCAAAACAAAGCATCCAGTTCCTTGGGTCCCTGCGGCCATTCTAGAGTATACAAAGGGACCATAGAGACAAGAGAGAAAACCACATAATGAATTCTAAGCCTCGTAGAATAATAGCTATTTCATTTTTTGCACAGAAATGTAAACGCACACCCACAGTGCATAAAACCCTGCTACTATGTTATACTACTTTAACTCTAGGTTTGACAAACTGTATATCTTTGATTGAAAATTGCATGCCAAAGCATTATCTTAATACCTTAGCAACCACTGAAGGTATCACACCAACATAAATCACAGAGGGCAAGAAAAAAAATCACACACATCCACCTTGTGCAACAATGGCACTATAGCTTTGCATTTTCTTGAGATTCTTTTTTCCTGCCTTAGCTCAATTCCCTTGCTACATTAACCTCATTATCCTTTGAACCTTTTCACTGTTAATGCCAAATGCAATTTGTATTCTGAGGCAAGGCAAAGAGCTCTAAACTGATTATCCCACTTTGAACCATGGCAGTCCTAGATATTGTTGAGCCTGAAAGGGGCCACGGAGCTGCTGAATGGGCCTCTCATATGCCTTCTGAGTTTCATGACACAATGTTGCGTCTGCTTTGCAAGGGGATAAATTAAGCGTGTGAAAAGTCTAAGCAAAGCCCTCATTTTCCAGTTAATCAAATCTTCCCCTAATCAAATTAGCGCACATAATTCCTCTGGATGCGTGGTACAAAAACAGCATTATCCCCCTCTCTCTCTCTGGAGCTGAAAGACAGGGAATCAGCATGGTGCCTCTCTCTCTCTCTCTCTCTCTCTCTCTCTCTGTCTCTCTCCTCTGCATGAGCGGCCCTCAATGGGAGAGGAGGAGGGCAGGGGGGGAGTGCATGGCTCTTCCCAGTTGGCCTTAACAGAGAAAGGCACGGCCGGGGTAAACTTTGGCAGCGTTTAAGTTCCCAGCTCATTAAAAAGCCTGGCTCAGTGGCCCACCTCCAGGGAGCACTGGAGCGTCAGCTAATGAGGTACTTGTTTAATTTTCTTTCAAAGGGCCGGACATCTGTGCCTCCATCACTCCCCCCCCCCCCAAAACCTCACACTCCCTCCCATTTCCCCCCTTCCCGGCCTTCAACCCCAACCCCCCCATGCCTTATCTTTTTTCTCTTCAAACCCCACACAAAGCATAGTCTATCAATAGGGCCGCAGGGCTCTCTCTCTCTCTCTGTGGTTTGATGAAGTGTCTCTCATTGAATAAGGCAGATAATACATTTGGAGGAGTGCAGAACAATCGGCCATTAACTCTGATCTCTTTCCCTTCTGAACAAGTCCGAGCCCCATCATGGTAAATTCAATAGTGGTCAAGCTAAATGGATAAATGTTCCACAGTCCACCGTGACGTTCTAATTGATTTCCCTTCATAAGATAATCTACTCTTCTCAATAGCGGCCCCTGCTACTCCCCCTTTCAGCCCTGCCCCCCCCCCCCCCCCCCCTTCCTCCGCGCAGACATCTCAGGGCAGAGAAAAGAGCGAACAGCATGAATAACTGCTATGTTATTCATCTATTTTTAAGGAGTGGCGGGGGCTCATCTTATCATTTTGATGTAGTGGAGAGAGGCTTGAGTCTATTTTCTGTGACCCTGCCAACCTCTGCCACACTGACCTTTGTTCAAAAACCCCATCTCCATATCCGAGCACCCTCCCCCCCCCCAAATCATCACCCAGGGAGACATTAAAGGGCACCTCTCTCTCTCTCTGTAATTGGAATTCAAAGAAGCCAGTGCCGTGTCTCTCTTCATTGGTCACTTCCACTTATTTCATAATGCGTTCTCGATTCCTTCATTATGAGAGCTGTCGGACTCATATGTGCACCTTGATGCCCCTCCTGATGTCTGAGAAACACGGGCGGAATACAAATGTGCACGTTTTGCTGCCTTGCATTTCATCTGAAGTCAACTAACAACCAATCATAAGGAAGGGTGAACTAGTTAGGGAGGGAGTGAGAAAGAAAAAAGGGAGAGCCAGGTTAATAAAGCAGGCATGTCATGGAACACGTTGGGAGCCAGTTAAAGGCCTCATGAAAACATTTGTCAATTTGCACAATGTAAACAGGCTGTAACAAGGTGTCAGGGGGTCAGCGGGTCAAACCCATGGATCATGCCTCAGCTGGCGCGTGGTTATTGTTCAGCTCAGCCTGTCAAAGCAGCAGGGCCAGAGGGGGTGTGTGAGCATGAGTGTGTGTGCAACAGAGGGAAGATGTAGAGAAGAGGTGCACAGGCCTTCAGGGGTGAGCACAACTAAAACACTGCTATTATTAGAATGCCACTATAGAAAGCACCATCTGTTAAATGAGCCTTTACCACATTGTTAAAAGGAGCCTCAAGTGCATTTCCTGAAACAATATGCTTACAAAAGACAGGAGCATGTTGTAAAGCAAAAGCATTGTGCGTTACTAAAGCACAGCTATTTGTAAAAATCACAATGTTATGTAATGTAGCTAACGTGTACAGCGGTGAGCGAGCGGTGCACATTTCCTTTTTATTGAAAAGAACCTCAGTGGTATTGTTGACCTCTGTTTTGCACTTTAAAAAAAATACAGGAGCCACTGGAATCATTTTTACACATGCTATGAGAAACACCGTTTTAGTTGTCGAAAATCCAGGCGCCTAAATAAGGTTCAATTTTCACAACAGCAAATGTACAGTATGTTGGCAAGAGTTACTCAATGTAATAAACAAAATTAAAAAGCAATCAGTTTCCACCGTCATTGACAGTTTTAGTTTGTTAATCTTAATATTGTAACATCCTTTACACTTCTGTTTACCTATCATGTTACTATTGATATGATCTAACATAACTTGCAGCCAGGCAGCTGTGCACGCAAACTGGGAAAAAAACATGCTTTTTCCTTTGTGGAAGCATGAGGTCTTAGCCAGTGGCCAGCTGGGTAATGTAGTGCAAATCAAATGCAACAGGGTTTTGACAGTGGAGTGTTGTAAATGTCTATTGGTGGGTGTGATGGTGACCCTTGGCCTTGGCCGTGTGGATCAGCAGCAGCAGACCTCCAGGCTGGTCAACACTGACAGTGAGGGTGTGGGGTGTGAGCTTCTCTTCATCCCTCTGACAGCTTACAGCCGTTCTATAGAGTGGACTGGCTCATATGGGTCAGGCTGTGATTTAACCATTACATTATTACATTACATTTTATTTAGCTGACGCTTTTATCCAAAGCGACTTCCATTAAGTGCATTCAACCAAGGTATTTTGTGGGCATTTTTATTGATGTGTGGCCGCTGTAGTGTGTTTACATGGTCGGTGAAAAGAATTCAGACGCAGACCTGCAGTAGAGGTAGGAGGTGTGTTTCAGGGGTTAACCACAGCTATGTTGGTCCAACACTGGCCCAAGAGCCCTACCAATCCGCACCTGTGTCTGAGATGACTTTATTGGACCAAACACGACAGCAAAACCTTGTCATAGGACTATTCCTCAGAAGAAAATATATGCTGCATCAAAACAAAAAATAAAGCACAGTCCAGATGAAAGCTATATAACAACGTGCACAGGAATGTATTAAAGATGCATTACAGAAGCATTGTGGTTGAAAGTTGGCAAGGTTAGAAATAAAAAGCACAATGCGGAGTTTCAGAAAACATGTCCTCAATTGTGTCCAACCAAAGCCAATAATCAGACAACTACAAACACGTCATTTTCTATTTGTCTCCTTTCATACTGAGTGACAGGCAGAACAATCCAAATGAAGTTGCTCTCACCAAAGTCAAAAGTGTAATTATGTACTAACTAGGAACAAATCAACACATGCAGTGCACTGGCACAGTAATACTGACACACAGTACTTACTGAAGTGAGAGTGAATACGACATAATAGTCTCTGAGAGGAGCAGTGGTCTTTTTTCACTGCCAGTTTCAATTAGTAATTCAAAGAACAAACCTCTTTTCATGTATAAAAATAATAATTAAAAACTGTTCAATGATATGAAATAGAATGGTTTCTATTGTGTTCTGAGAATGACATTTCCCATTTTAAGGAGCCTTTGTGTCAAGGTGATAATGGGAGCAGTTACACTCACATTACTGTTTCAAATGTTGGCGCCCTAACACACAACACTTAAACAAGTCAAAGGTAATGCTACTGGGAGAAAGAATCTCAGGTCTCTACAGTGTGTGGGATGTATGTATAGATAAGCACTTTTAATTAGCAGCAATATCCATACAAATCTAAAAAAAAATGGCATTGATTGGTTCCATCTCAATAAAAAATAATGTGTGAAACAAAGGAGGTAATATATCACTATACACACAGTTGAGTTCAATGCTTTTGAAACAACATACAGTATGTGTACCTGCTAGAGGGTAATGCCGGCTAGTCAGTGGAATATCATTGCCATATGTACAGGCATGCACTGCTGTTTAACATAGACACTTATTGCAATGGCTTTGGCCTCTCAGGGTGTCTTCATGTACACCAGGAGGAAGGACGCAACATATTTTAAGATGTTATTTACATCATCTGGAAATAACATGATAACACAGCGCCTGTGGTTGTGACGGATCATTGGGAGCATGTGTTCTTCAGAATTACAGCTGTATTTACACACTACTACCAAGGGCAGAAATAGTGACATCAAAGGTCCACATAACACTAACAAGAATCAGGATTATTATTATTTCAAAAAGGTCATTTTCGACTAAACATTTCATAAAGACTGTTTAATTGCAGTTTATACCTGCATGACTCACATCAAAAGGTGGCCACGGTGACAGGCGAGAATACTGTAGCGACGTGATGAATCTACACGGCGGATGCGATCGTTTGGAAAATTCCCCTGGCAGATGTGGTGTGTGTGTGTGTGCGCGTCTTTGATTAACTTCATTAATATACATGCCTCGCTCTGATACACAGGCAGTGGCATATGGTAAAAAAGAGGGAACAGGAAAGAAGTGATTTGCTGTTTGCTCTGGAAAACAAACAAGCCAACAGGTCCTAGCAGATGGTGCAATGCTGGTTGGGGAGGCCGTGTGTGTGTGTGCTGCATCGGGCGCTTATACCCGCCAAACAAGAGTTCTCCTGTGGATGGAGAGGAGAGCCCCTCCAGCCTAACCACACGCTAAACAAATACAGCATCCTTCTGCTGTCTTGTGTGTGCAGCTTCTCTATCCCAAGTTGATCTTTTACCTCCCAAATTTCAAAGCGCAAGAAAGAGAGAGCTTGTTTTTGGCAAGTTAAAAGTGCTTGAGGCCTGATGCTCTTCAGAAAGCAAGCTTAAAGAAAAAAAATGTGTTTAATAATGAGTTGTTTGTGCGCGGCTCTCATTTCCCCCTCTTTGCTCGCTTCGTCTCCTCCCTGAGCATGCCCGCGAGCACATTCTCCACTTTGTTCCCATTTAAATAGGAAAAGTTGGGGCGGCTCATTTACATTGATAATAGATGTTGATTATGCATCAGACAGAAATCACAGTTTAAACAGTTGCTTGTACCTTTTTATACGTCATGTATTGCAAAGAGAAATACTAAAACTACAAAAATACTAAAACTAACTTGATGAAGCATCGCCACCAAAGTTGTCTCAATTATGATCAGTCACCACCACCACATCAGTTCAATAGCATTCTCTACCTCACTCAAACAACTGGATGTAATGACAAGTTTCCTTGTGCCAACCTTCCAACAGAAATCCATGATGTTCCACCCTGTACTATGCTGGTTTTCATTGGCTGCTCACTAAAACAATCACTGACCAACACCAGTTCATGTCAGTGAATCTTTTTGAGCCAGGAATATCCCAAACATTGTAGAGTTATTGCACAGTTTTGTTAACTCAGCTTAAGTACAGCACATTACATTTTCCTACAATAAGAGCTCAGAGCATGAGTTTGTTTCCATATCATTCTGATTCGACTCCAGTTCATCTTTGTTATCCAAAGCAGAGGATGGGCCAGGTATGTGAAAGGAAAAGAGATAGAGGGGACAAAGTGCTTAGTTGGCCAGTTATTCAAAAGGGACTACTATCATTAGTCATAGGTCTGCAGAGCCTGAGGCCCAGTGCTCTGATGCTCTCCCCCTGCTCGCCCAGCCTGCATACACCTTGCCCCAAGCCAACACACTATCCTATAGAGCACAGCCATTGATTTGATGAATAATTGAAATAATGGAGAAGATTGTCAAAGGGGTTGACTGTATAGTCTTTACACAAGTGGGTTGTTACCCTGCGGTCTGAACTGTCACCCTCTGATGACATCACATAGAGGACACAAAAGGCCGACGGTCAGAAGATAACCGGTAGTGATGCTGTGACCCACTGCTAGAGATGAGACAGAAGTCTATTCACACAATGTTTAAAAGTGGTTGACACAATTAAAGTAGAAGCTTTTAGCTAACGTCCTGTCAGTGACTGCAGTTAGCAGTCCCCTTCCTTGTCCCAACGTCACCACCACATTAATGCACAGCCATCTTTGTCAGATATTGCCGCGATAGAGAGCAGCGAGTCATCGTTCACAAGCACAGAGACCCACCCCTTTTAGCGCTGTGTCTCCTGATTGGATAAAAACGAGCGGGATACTTGAAATTTTATCTGGCAATTACTACAAAGCTGAATGACTAAGCGACCTCAGTGAGAGTGATTTAACACGTATATTAACATACAAAAATAACTTACTTCTCCTTTAAGAAAACACTTATTCTAAATTCAAATTCAAACAATGCTAAAATGGTGGGTCACACGTTGAATGCTAAATGGCACTCTATACACAACAGTAATTCAAATGTTTGACCTATATGCACTTTAACACATTGTATTGGCACCAAAACAATGACTATGAGGTTAAGGTTAAGTACATACAGAATGATCTTATCTTGAGCCTCAGTAAGCAGGATGAATGTGCTTTTCTACAATATTTCATCTTCTTTACTTAAAAAACGTTTTTCTTTTCATGGGCAATGAGTGCTTTTTGTGTCATGTATGCATATATGGTGGGGTGGAATTTTTGCATTATAAATAATAATATTATATTCCCGAAGCTTTCATGTTTCCCTGTGTGTTGACTATCCAAGGCTGCGATTAAGACGAGTTGCTCCTGTCTGAAGGAACCTTGATAGCGGTAATTTCATCATTTTGCACTCAAGACTAACTATCATCACCTTGCAATAGATTTTCAATTAACATACACCGTTTGCTAATGATAATGATTAGTAAAAAGATGCAGGCGCTGATTAAAATATTTCCCCTTGATTAGTGAACGGTAAACAACGTGGTGCGGGGCCATTGCCGAGGAACGCATCTCTGCAATCTGCTGCTGACAGAAGAGGAGAGACAGAGAGAAGGAAGGAGGGAGGGAGGGAGCGAGGGAAGAAAAGAGCAGGAGAACTGACGGTTTTTGGATCCATAATTAGGCAGCAGTTTTTCCTTTTCCTAACCATGTTCCCAAAAGAAAAGAAGCCTGACTACTTAATTGGAGGAATCAAATTTAGTCAAGCGCCCCGTCGGCTCAAACCTACATCATTAAAGTTGCCAGCTAACAAACATCAAACACCAGGCAGCATTAATGAAGCAGATGTATTAATTTCCCATTTATGAGCAGGCTAAAGCAAGTGCCTGCCTGCGGCTCCATGGGCTCTCTAGGCTCTGACAGCACTATTAATGATCTTTTAATGGCCCACAGGCAGTAATAGGCCCCACTGGGACAGGCCCAAACACTGCCATTTGTATTGAGGATTTAGACATAACGGGAGGACAGGGGGAAAAAGAGATCTTGGGGACAGCTCCGAGGCGCTTGATCAGGAGCCTAGGCCGCACAGGGACCAGGCTGGCAGCTCCAGAATAATAAATGACAAGCCTCCAGAATCAATCAAAAAACGCTTGATACTCACTAACAATCCAGCTGCTTTTTTTTTTAAAACACCTCTGGGAAAAGAAATCACAAGCAAGACAGCATGGCAAAAGAAAAAAATTCAGCCATATTCTGGCTCTCAACACCTGACAGTTAACACGCACACAGAGACCACAGCCAAGTCCAGGGGAATGAGGACCTGTCCCCTGGCAAATCTCAGACCCTATACTCATTATGCCACTACCCACAATGCACCAGCCGGAAACAATGCCAATGATTTGATAATACATTTAACAATCTAAGTGGCAGTTTGTTGAGGAGATGCAGCATCATGTATTAGACTTCCATCTCATATCCATCTAAGGTATTCAATTCAATGGCAATGTCAAGATATTATGTCATCATGAAGGCAATGTCCATCCACTATAAGTCTCATTTCAAATATTGATGGTGGCTCTATAAATATGCCCCCGCCGTGGACATGAAAGGACCAAAACAATAAAAGTTACAGATGCCTGTGTTGACGTTGTCCCCTGATGCTACATGTGCACATCTAATTATCTGGAGCGGAGAGAGGATAACCCAGATAAATAAGACTGCATCCACATTAACCTACAAATGAGATATACTGTGCTGCTTTCTGAGCCCTTAAAGACCTTTGTTTCCTTTCTTCATTAAGCTCATTTACAGCTCTCTGGAGACTGATCCTGGATCTGTCTTGTTACAATAATGTGTTTGTGAGGGAGACAAAATGCTGATCTACTTCATCTACTCAGCTATGCTTAGTGTATAGAGTTCAGTTGGTAAACTGCAGCCCAATCTACAGTAACTTAAACTGATGTTTACTGTGTTGGAGGATGATATTGTGCATGATTTACTTCATAGTTTATGTGCTGTATGAATGTAATGGAGATGATGTAGTTAGATGAAAAGTAAAAACATTTGAACCAAGTTAGAGATGAGAGTTTATTCATGATCCCAGTAACTGAGCTCAGCTGATGCTACTGGTCCACTCAGAATGCTTGTACACTTTGTATTCTGTCAATGTGAGTTTCAGAAGCGCACTGTTACATGTTGCCTTATTAACTGAAGGCTAAAAACTAGCATACCTAGCTTATCAAAACTGAGAGGAAAAGCTATTGTCAATTAAGTTTGACCCTTTTATGGCTAATAATATGAACACAAATGTAAAGAGTAGAAGTCCTCTTCGCAGGAGACCCAGGTTTTTCGAATCCGGACCGTGGTCGTTCTCTGCATGTCAATCCCCTCTCTACCCCATTTCATCTCTGTCTCTCCGCACTATCAATAAAAAGCATCGAAAAATGACAAGAAATTATATATTAAGACTGTAAGGCAGCTGAGCCAATACCCTGCACACAGCAAAACACTTGTGATGCCCAAACACTGACATCCACAACGAGTCTGTCTTTTCTTTCCTCTTCCTCTCTCTCACTCTCTCTCTCTCTCTCTCTCTCTCTCTCTCTCTCTCTCTCTCTCTCTCTCTCTCTCTCTCTCTCTCTCTCTCTCTCTCTCTCTCTCTCTCTCTCTCTCTCTCTCTCTCTCACACTCTCTCTCTCTTTCAGACAGCATCATAGTCATTTCCTCCATGCCTCACCATGGCAGCAGCAGCGGAGGGGTTAAGCTGCCAGTGATGCCCCGATAGTGAGACCATGTACAGTGCAGCTGGGGGGCTGCAGATAGCACATTCTGTCACACAGAGTCAGGCTGTCTGCATAATGAAGTGAAGAGAACAACCAAGCAGGATGGTTTCATTTGTTACTGCTGATAATGATACGGCACCAGCACAGTGAAAGCAGCAGCAGCAGCCTTAGCTTACAGGCAGGAGGAGACCGCACATTAAGTTGTGACCTGTTTAATTAACAGTGCAACACGCACCACTATTTGTGTATTATGTATTTTAATCTTGCCCCTGTAAAGCACTGTGAATGGCCTTGTGTCTGAATTGTGCTATAGAAATAAACTTGCCTTGCCTATCGTCGCTATTCAATTTGATAGATTGTTCAAACCCTGTCAAATTAGTTTTTTTATTTGTATAGCCCAAAATCACAAATACATTTGTCTCAGTGGTCTTTACATTTCATACAATATGATATATGATACAATATGATACAATATGACACCCTGCCCTTACACCCTTAGCTCGGCTGAGAAAAAACTCCCAGTAAAAACCCTTTACCGGGAATAAAGAAATTGAAGAAATCTCAGGGAGAGTCGACAGAGTAAGGGATCCCTCTCCCAGGACGGACATACTGCAATAGATGTCATAAGTAGAGAAAATCACGAAGGAATTTGATCATTGACCAGGTGATTCCATGGTAATACTAAGTAAAGTGCGAATAGTGTGGATGCAGGAAGACTTCAGATGCTGCCAGAGGATCCACACCGTCTCGTCTCCACCAGGGAAAACTAAGGTTTCCATCGCCGGGATTACATCCCACGTCTCCAGGTGGAAACACACCTGGAGACGTGGGCATGACTGCAATGTTTCTAGATTAAAGCAAATAACCTGGTGATACACACTCATGCTTATGTAGTAAAAAACAATAGTCTACTCTGGCCTTTATGGGAAAATAATATATAAGATGCATGAAACCAGCCTTTACCTTGAAGTTAAAACAGAAGTCTTAGAAAGTAGTTTTTAGGCTTGCAGTGTTGAATAAAAGAAAAAAAGAGTGCTCACAATATTAAGTTATATATCAAGTGAAAGCCACATGAGACCAGATCCACTCTCATTGGCCTCAGCCTTGGGGACATGCTGGCTGATGGGACTGAATCACATTACTATCGCTTGGGGCTGTTTTGTCATTTTGTCATTTGTCATTGTTGGACTCCCCCTTGATCAATGCCTTTATTACCACGATATGTTTCTTAATTGACCTCTTTTTTATTATTTTAAAGTCACCAGAATGCAGGAAACAATGTCTTTAAAGGGGACATATTATGCAAAAACTCGGGTTTAAATGTGTATTTCCGAGGTCTACTAGAAAAGGTTTTAATGGTCTATTGTACAAAAAGCCCATTAGTTTTCTACCAATGCCCATTTCTTCATTGCCTTTTCAGGCCTTTTTTGGCCTCTCCCTAAAAAATTTGGTTTTGACATCTACCCCCCTCCTATCTACATGGGCGTGCATGCACCGCCCTGCTCATTTACTCTATACCTACCTATATGGGCATGGCACACGCCCAGCTGTCAGTTTTGTTTACTTTTGGCCAATGCAGCATGGAGATCGATGTTACCATGTTTACCTTCATTTCTACAGCAAATATCAGCACACTTATCACTTCTAAACCAAAAGCTTTACAACTGAACCTGGTCAGGCAGGAGTCTGAGCTGAAAACTGTGAAAATTGCATCAAGATTTCTGGTTTCCCTGACATTATCATCAGGTAAATACAGTTTAAATATGTCACAGTCAGTAACAGAATATGAGCTAAGTATTTATGAATAAACTCTCTAAACTTGTAACATACAACGTTTTATGTATGTCTCTACAGGTTAAACTGGGGAATGATCTACAACCCAGTGGAGTGAAAAAGCTTTGGTTGTGATGCCATGCTGTAAATGTACAGTAACGTGGCAGGAACGGAATGTATCATGTCAAGATCCACTGGAAAGACATTATCTTTTGTAAAAAAAAAAATATATAGAAACAATTACAGTCAGAGCTGCAAATTATCTGACACCCTTTCAATATCTAGTAGGTAATGTATCATTTGTATTGTGATCACTCATTTATAATAAAGTTTTACTGTTAAAACATGTATTGTGTTGCTTACTGTCACTGTTTGCTTCGTGTAGTAAAGGATTACTTGAAACTCACATTTTCATAGTCAGGATGTTGGACTAGTTTTCAGACCGATCTACATGCATTGACTTATACGTTTTTTAATTCAACCCTTTATCTCTCTGAAGATGTTTTATTTGAAACAGTATCATTACATTTTAAAAAGACCAAAACCATACTTAAAAATAAAGCAGTTTATTCATAGCCAGTGAAATGGAAATATAAAGTGTACATAATTCAAACAGAAGCAAAGCCATATTGTATGTAACTGTCCAGTTGTTGCTGGTGGGCCCTGAAGAAGACCACCTGTTCCACCCAGTGAACAGTCCTCTGATGGAACAGATAGTGTGACGGTCCTTTTGGGTCAACGCTCCGTCAGGTCACCCAGATAGCTGTAAAACATGGCACATTCAATGTTACATCATGTGTAGCCTACATACATGATACATCTGTAGTTATGGCAAAGCTACAAACTAATGAAAATATATTTTTTCTTCCATTATTAAATAAGATGGGCCACTAATAAGTTCAGTATAGCCCTTGCTCAAGAAGAAACGAGTTCTGAGTGATACTGTGTGCTTTTTGAAATATAATGGACAGGAAACAAACAGCAGCAGAGGCAACTTACAGTAGGCTATTCCTGTCTATTATATGACACTGGAGATGTAATAGGCCTACTGCTGCATGTACCACGACTGCTTGCATAACTACACACTGTCAACAACAAACAAATACTCTTCAGTTTCCAACACACCATACAGTTTCACCGTGTTTTCACACAGGGGCTGTCACGGACAGACTCACAGATCTAACCGTTAGCATAAAAGCTAACGGGCGCTAACGCTAACGCTAACGCTAACGCTAACGCTAACTACTTAACCCAGAGACATTCTCTCGTTTCAGTCGGCGTTGGTTATTATAGGAGGGATAAATTAAAGCACATTACACACATTGAACTCATAAACGGACAGATTTGTTTTTAAATAGGACTACTTACATTTCCAGAGGAGAGATGGTGTCTCTCTGTCTTCCAGGCACAATCTCCTCCACACTCCAGTATAACAGCAGATCACACTAGATTGCCAACCTTTGCTGGGCATAGCCAAACAAAAAATCCATTCAGCCCCGGTCTGCTTCGAGGCTGGGGTGTGATGGTAGCTTGAGGATGAGCTAACACTGCAGCTTGCTTCTCCTCTGTTGTTGCATGAGCGAGTGGAGGCTCAGCTGTGTGTGATTACCAACGGGGCGTCTTGATTTGCCAATCAACTACCGAGTTTCTGGTAAGCTTTCCCGTGGGAGTATTTATGGTAATGAAAACCGACCGGTTTCGTCACCAGTCTGTGTTTTTTTGGAAGAAACCTTCAAATCCCCCTTTTTTCTAAAAAAGCATCCCTGAAGAAACTGACACATTTGTTTTTTTGAAGCTTGTGTGTGCTGGTAGAGACCCCAATAACCTAAAAGGGTGCCCAAACACCTGCAATGTTTTGTTTTTCATAATATGTCCCCTTTAAAGCTTAAATCTTTCTTGGGGGGGGAGGCACAGACCCGACCCCTACTTTGGTTTTGGTATTCTCCCTATTTTCAAAAAGTCTCAAGGTGGGCAAGTATCAAACACACATACACCCACAAATGCAGAAATGCCTCCATGCAGACCTCTACACTTCTCCCCTCAACACCCCATGATTTCATTAGGTTCATATTAGGATTGATGGGGCTCTTCTGAGGGATATAAATCACATTGAAAACACATTTCTAAACCTCCAATGGAGCCATCAAGCAGAGGGTGTGGGGGCTAGTGCCACATCATTACTTTGCTTTTGCTGGGTTGGGTGTAGGGGAGAGAGAGGGGGGGGACACCGGTCACAAGTAATTCTGCCTTTAGGGTTTATGATTGAAAGAGTTCCCACCTCCTTCATGCTCTGTCTATCCACCATAGAAAGCTCCCCCTCCAACCCATTCCCCTCTTCTGCAACCATCTTCTCCTTTCATCCCCAGTGCCTTCCATCTATCCATCCTTCCACAGTGCCATGATTTACAACCAGTGCTCATGCACCTCCTGGGAATTGATTTCCAGGGAAGTGCGCCCGCATGTGCCCATCCTTTCTTAGGGGAGGCCATAACGATCAGGCTGTGGATCATTAGTCTGGGCCAGTGTTTTCCACGCTGCTCTGCTGGCCCGGCTCCATACATCTCCCCCCTCTCTCTCCTGGCTGCTAAATTGCCTGTGCCCTACCCTCCTCTTCCTTCTCCTTCCAGCTCCCAGTCACACCTCATGATCCTCATCTGTCCTCATTTGCACCGCAGCATTTTATTGAAAAGCAAGCTGTGTGCCGGAGCCATGCAGGGCCAGTGCTGAGTGTTTATAGGCCGTTCAAGACATGAGGAACCCCCCCCCCCCTCCATAATGTTCCTCTTCCATGCCCACACGCTGACCTTTATACATAGCAGACAGACGGGTGACACATCCTGCATGTTATATGTGAAGGAAGTCACCAGATGACAGACAGGGATATCACCACAGATGTCTTTTTTATAACACACACTGACTGGGGGTAATATGAGTAAGAAAGTGATGGAGTCAGTTTTGGCATGAGGAGAGCAGTGGAGCTCATGGTTCAAAAGGCTCTTTTATTACCCCCCCCCCTCCCCCTGAGGAACAATATGTTCTGATTTTGCTTTTTGACAATTGCAATTGGCCAAAATTGAAGGCCTGATTGAGCTTCCATTTTTTTTTTCTTTGGAAAGACCAAAGCCAGTGTTTTTCCTTTTTTTCTTTTTTCTCCTTTTGCGGAGTGCTCCCACTCTGCAATCTTACATTTAACAGAATAGAGTGACACTCAGGTTTAACTCGTGTGCTAAACGCCAACGTTCAGTCTTCTTCCACATGCAAAGCAAAACACTTCACTTGTTTCTCATATGACATATTGGCCTGGGATTCATAAATGTTTCCGTGCCTTGAAGTTGATGTCATCGTTACTCACGTCTTAAGAAATTAAAGCTGGGAGACAGAAATCATCTCCAGCTGCCGTCTGCTGGATTCAATCTGGATTCAACAGGATCACATTTCCTCAAAACTCAACCCACGTCTCACAGCTGCTTGATTAATTGCATTTTTCATCTGGGAAAATAAATCCCCCAAAACTGCTCAAACAAGCGTTTTTGCTGTATAAAAGAGGCTGAGCTAAAACAAACAGCAGCAGCACCACACCAACTAGCCTCGGTTGCCTCTACAAACTGTGCTCTGGCATTATTGGAAGCTTCTCTGGAACTAGGCCTGGCAGCATGCACTGGCAGCCATGATTTACAACAGCATTTAAGTGAATCTAATAAGCAAAGTGAATGCTTCCCGTCGCTTTGGCATAGGCCCCCGTGCCTGGGCTCTAATCACTCAAATATTTTGGCAAAGGCAAATGCCCCGCTTCCCTTCCAAAAGAGAATAATGAGACACCGAGCTCTTAATCACAGCAGATCAGTTCAAATAAATGAAAAGACAATCAAAAGCATTCTTTGCTGAGGCAGCCCCTCTCTCTCTCTCTCTCTCTGTCCAAATGAGCTGACAGAGAGCCAAGGCCTGGGAGATGGAGATGGAGATTTACCCATAGAGCAAGATCTTCCCCTGACTCATGAGTCTCACACTGGCAAACTAGAAAAGTAGTGCCAGAAGAAACAAGGGACAGCATCTGTACCACTGGATGCCAAAAGTTATTATATGCTGTATTCACACATATACAGACATACAAACACAAATATTCCGACCAGCCCAATCAAATGACAGGCCTTGATCTGTGCAGCTTTTTTAATCAAGCACTCCCCCACTGACACCTCAGATGCTCTTCTGGAAAACCCAGGCAAAGCAACACGCTAGCTCCAACAACTCGTCCAAACTCAATAACTCACCGCGCCTTTTAACTGCCAATTCTTTCCCCTCTTCCAATTTGAAAGCCTTCCACACTCCCGCTCGCTGAGACAGCGCTCTAACAAACGACGCTGTCAGTTTACAAGATGGAAAAACATTCTGTTAATTTTTTCCCTCTCCCTCCCCTCCCCCCCTCCCCTCCTCGGCATGTGTCTTGATGTGCAGAGAGGATGGGCTGGATCACAGCTTGCCTGGGGGGAAAGCCTGACACGAGACAGGCTGCCGCTGACATGATGCGCCTCCAGACGGCTGGCAAACTCTTTGTGATGTCACACCCCAGCTCTCGACAGCTCTGACACACTGCAGAGTGGGGCAGGGAAGCGCTGGTGGTATCTATCTATCTATCTATCTATCTATCTATCTATCTATCTATCTATCTATCTATCTATCTATCTATCTATCTATCTATCTATCTATCTATCTATCTATCTATCTATCTATCTGCTGGTGGAGGTGGTGTGGGGCAGGGCTGTGTCTCACGTTATGATATATCATGATACATTGCGATACAATGAATATTGCAATGTTCCACATAGTTCAATGAAAATGTAAAAACAGGACTGAAATACAAGTTGCTTTGTAAAGGCCAGGACACACCAGTCCGACTCGTTCCGACTACCCAAAAACTGGAGTCGCCGTTTCAGGAAGCTCCAGTCTTTCCGTCGCGGTCAAAAAACACACCGAGACGACTGCTTATTTTCGGACGTAATGTCTCCACAACAGCAGGCGGCGCTAATCTGTATTGTGGCCCGAAAAAATACGAAAGCCGGAAATGATGGGACAGCTCTCTAGAGCATAAACATAGATAGAAATACGTATTTATTAGTGGTGGGCCGATAACGGCGTTAACGGCTGCGTTAACGCCAGGCTCTTATCGGGCGATAAAAAAAATATCGCCGTTAATCTCTTAATTCCACCTCCTGTTCGGCTCAGGGGAGATGCTGTTCGCCGTCGGGGTGAACCCCCTTCCGCACGTGAAGGCTCGCTTCACGTGCGGGAAAGCTATAGTGTGAGCGGCCACAGCTTGTATTTTGGTCATATCTAACACTGGACTGCAGGCCTATATAAAAGTGTTGTACCTTTGCTTTCTTTGGGTTAAAAAAAACTCCATCAACTCAGTATCTGTCTAGTCCAAAAAAACTCTGTCAGCTGCTGCTGCAGACGGTGTGCAGACGTGCTCGGAGAATCGGCATCGGCGCATCAACAGTCATTCAATGCAGCGGCAGTAATCATACAACCGAACGGTGTAGAAAGTCCCGTCAGTTAAAAATAGTGATCCAGATTTTAAATCCATGTTAAAATCGGAAGGATATAAAGCTAGTTAGCTTAAAAAAAGTAGCAAACATGTCAACTGTGATGTGTTCAGGCCGGCTCAGTAATATGATTGATGTGTTCAAATGCAACACAAAAAAAAAGAAATTTGAGATTTTGGCGAAACTTGTTTTCCCAGCAAGATAAAATAGATAGTAAAGATGGAATGGAATTATGACCTGTTTAATGTCCTATCTAGAGCTATGATCATATCAGCAATTAAAGCAATAATACAAGTTCTATTTCAACAAAATAATAGAAAATTATCAATTTTGATATCAATAAAGACTTGGATCGTTAAGGAGTCTTGAAAATGGTATCAATATCAATACAAATTAACTCTCCTGTCATCTGAGAGAAATTAAGATGATTTAATTTTTTTAACCGTTAGTATTTACCGGTTAAAATTATTATCGGTTGACTGGTTTACCATGGACATCCCTTATACTGTATAAATGTATATCATACATTGTATGTTTTTTTTTGTGTTATCCCAGTTAAGTTTATTATTAATTTTTTATCATTTAATATTACTTTTAATAGTTCCGGGACGTTGGAGCAATAACCTGGTGTTTTGACACTTCAGTGTGCACTGTGAATTTGAAGTAATGTTCAGTTTTTGAATAAAGATGCAGCATTTACAAATGTTTATTTTTTTTATCCGATTCATCGATTAATCGAAAAAATAATCAACCGATTAATCGATTATTGAAATAATCGTTAGTTGCAGCCCTAAACAATTCATCGTTACCTCTTATGGCCTACAGTTCAAAGTTCATGTTTAACTGAATAAACAGTTTGTAAACACAAGTACATCTTGTTGAACATTATTTATTTTCATCACCAATTATCATAGTAGAACAGCTTCCTCAAGCAGTTTGTGATGCATGTTGGAAACAGGAGATGTGCCCCTGGTCTGATGCGCCACCTGGCTTGAGAAACACGTTCTCAAAGACTTACTTTGAGTCATTATTTAGGGAGCACACACATATTATGAATGAATTCAAATGAGCCATTTTAATCTAGATTAATCTAGATTAATTTCAAAATTAATCTAGATTAATCTAGATTAAAAAAATTAATCTATGCCCACCTCTAGTATTTATATTTATGGACCATAAGAGCACAATTTTTAGCAGAGAGTGTCGAGCATGGTGTCGAGCAGTCAACAAGGGTTGATGCATGTGAGTACTCGCAAAACGAAACGAACAAACACATTACAACGATGGCTAGCTGTTGTTAGCTGTTTGTGCTACCCGCCTCACTTCCGGGCTTCACTGATTCGCTAGCCCTCCACCAATCAAATTGCTCCAAATGAAAGACAGTCGGCCGCCGATTGAACGTTCAATCGGCGGCCGACAGGCTCAAAACAAGCCCGACGACCTCTACGTCGGCCGACGTCATGGCACACACCAAACAGATTCGTCTTTTTTTTTGACGACGGCGATTATCGGGCTGGTGTGTCCTGGCCTTAAGATCTGGGGTGGTTGGGTCGGGAGGGGGGGGGGGGGGGCTTAATACATCACATCACACAAATTAAAAACCCGGCAATTTCAGGCAACTAGCCTGTGACATCTACATGAGCGGAGGTTGAAGTTCACAACTTTAAAACCTGAATTTTTTCTCTCTAAAATAAATAGCAATACTGGAGCTGACAATAGGATACAGATATGATGCAAATAAATATCACAATATATTGCTGTATGGATATTTTAGCACAGCCCTAGTATGGGGTAGTGGAGCGCTGGTGGAGGAGGTGTGGGGAAGGGCGGGGGGACTGGGCTTGATGAGAAGAAACACTGGTGTGTGTGTCGACTGCGTGGCTCTTCTGTTTTCTTTAATGTCTGCGTTTTTATCAGCGGGCGAAGCTGTCAGCGGTAATCATGCCTGTAGTGAAGAGCTGCGCCAATAAGCCCGGGCCTGTCAGCGGCGGCAGACATATGCTGCTGCCTGCCTCTCCCCCAGTCTGTCTGTCTGTTTGCCTGATGGCTTTGTACCCAGAGAGAGAGAGAGAGAGAGAGAGAGAGAGAGAGAGAGAGAGAGAGAGAGAGAGAGAGAGAGAGAGAGAGAGAGAGAGAGAGAGAGAGAGCATCATCACCAGGAATGATGAGGGGGAAACTATCATATCCCATTCTTACTTAAAGGCCTACTTCACCGGTTTGAATATGAAGGTGTATTGAATTGTGAGATCCTATGTAGTATAAATGTGCGGAAAAAATTGAAATCGGTTCATCCTAGCCTGAGAAAAGGCAGAAAGAGTGTTTTTTTTAACCCTATATTTCTCTTTCTCATGACATCACAAAAAGAGAAATATAGGGTTAAAAAAATACTTTCTTTGTAAATATTACTGTGATGTCTTTTACTGTGACATCACAGTAATATTTACAGAGTACGTTTTTTTTTAACCCTATATTTCTCTTTCTGTGATGTCACGAGAAAGAGAAATATAGGGTTAAAAAAAACACTCTTTCTGCCTTTTCTCAGGCTAGGATGAACCGATTTAATTTTTTTTTGCACATTTATACTACATAGGATCTCAGAATTCAATACACCTTCATATTCAAACCGGTGAAGTAGGCCTTTAAGCTGGGTTGTTTTGTGTGTGCGAGTGAGTGAGTGAGTGAGTGAGTGAGTGAGTGAGTGAGTGAGTGAGTGAGTGAGTTTAGTGAGTGAGTGAGTGAGTGTGTGTGTATAGCGGTTAAGTGATACTAAAATACATGCTAGACTGATATTTCACAAATAGCGCAGCACAGGCACCAGTGTGTTAGCCTGGCTCCGCCCGCCTACCTACTTCCGCTCAATTTTCATTTCACTTCAGTAGTCAGTCTGGGGCTGTGGTGAATTCATGGGTTCCTTCTCCAGCCAGACTTTGGGCGGTCCAATCAGCGATCAGAGCGAGTGGCTGAGAACGATGACGTCGAAGTCACACTCCAGTTTCAGTTGAATGCTGCGTTCCTTTATACTCGGAACTCGGAAAATTTCCGACTTGGTAGTTCAGAGTTCCGACCTGTCTGTGCTCCAGTGCATCTGCTCGGGAAAGTATGGACGCCTACAACCTTTCTTATCCAAATAACTAAACTTTAGGCTCTAACAAGTTATCGTTGCCAGGTACCGGTAAATCCATAAACTACAATATGTAGTGAAGTCGGACATTTCCGAGTTCCCAGTACAACTGGAACACACCGTCAGAAGCCGGCTCATGACATACGTCACGACCAAACGTTATGCGATTGGTTTGGCTGATCCAGAGTGGCACTGGGCAGATCCAATAGTTTTAAACTTCAACAGACACCCGCCTCTAAGTGAACGTTTGCCAATAGAGCAGTTCCAGACCTTCTGTACAAATGAAATGAAGTACAATGGTCTGGTTGGACCAGGCTACCAGAGAGTCCCTTCAGCCAGTCTTATCTGAATATACCGTGCTGCACTAGAAGGTATAGACAATAATTTGCTCTATCTCCAGACTGCTGATTATACTATAATGATGTTTAAAACCACAAACTAAGCTTGTCCAAAGAATAGGTTGAATAAGCTTTGTGAAGAGGCAGTTGACCACAGGAGGACACGAGGACATAAAGGCACACAACACCAAGAATAAACTGATGTACTGTGATGTGTTGGTGGAGGCTATTGTCCTGTAGCAGCTTTCATGCTAGGAGTCTGGGGTCTGTCTCTAATACCTGTCACATCAATCTACAGAGATGTTGACTAATGGAGCCTCGTGTCAGAGCTGGTCCAATGTATTTTATAGCTACAAGGCATGATCATTAGATACATGAATAGTAATTACATGCTCAGACAACATGGACTGCTGTGGTCACACGTATGACAGGTGGCGTGCCACATAAATAATAGAGCGGGACAGCAGTCAAAAGTCGCCAGGCATTCGGTTACCAATTATCCTTCTCTTGTGAGCGTTAAAGCACAGTGCATTGTTTACCGCCAACAGACATAATGAAATAATAATGCCGTGGCCCCACCTGTTCTGTGTGTAGGGCGGATAGCTATTTGATTGGAATAAATGAGCTCTGCCCTCCCTCTCCCTTACCCCCCCTCCTCTCCTCTCTCTAGGCTGACAATGGGGGCTGAGAGGCCTGCCCTCGCGATGGCCATTAAAATAACGTGGCCTAACCTGAGCAGGGGTTAACCAGCTAATGTCCTCACTACTGCTCCTCTGTGGACATGAATAATGCAGATCAGGTTTCCAAACAAGCACACAAATGAATCTATAAATCACCCAGGTCAGGGCCAATCTCACCCCTTCAACCTCCTCCTCCCATCCCTGTCTCTGATTGGTCCCTGTCAGGCTCCTGCTTGACCAGCTTCCTTGTTTAAACATGCAGTTAAATGTCCTGTTGGTTTAATAGATAGGGTGTGGACTAACAACACATAGAAAAACTGCTATGCAGGAATGAATGCATTATGCAGTAGCTTGCCTGTTCCCTTTCTCGTACTGAGGTGTTTAAAATATATAACATTGTTAAGCAATCAGTTGATAACACTATGAGAACAAAGTCTGCATCGTGTCAAAATATGTTGAGCCATTTGTCTTTTCAGTTTTATTGAATCAGTGATGACATAATGCTTTATATGCAAAGGATGGGTAGAATATCTCCACCTTAACAATATCATGTAATAAGCAATACAAAAACATACATTATGGTCATACTGAAGAAGTGTTCCGGTATTTTCTTTAATTCGTTTTTGTACAGGTGTTGATCCACATGTCACATCAGGTAACATTTATTTTTAATTAGCCTTTATACAAAACACTTTGTTTTCCATTGCTTCTCTCGTGGATTACATTATTATACATAGGTGCTCTTGTCACTGTGTCCATTCCCTATAGCGCTGCAGTTTAATGACATTTTTGTGTGGCAATTTTTAAAGAATCTCAGCAGTTTACTATCCAAGTGTTACTAAATAAGATGTGGAAAGCCATAAATGATTGGGTAAATAATGACCTACAACATTGAGCGAATCAATATGGATTTCATGTGTTAGCACACTGTATGTGTGGCACAAGCAAACAAACACCAACAAAGCTGCACGCTAAAGACATTCAGAGGTTTCCACTCTCTTGTGCCCTGTAGTCATGACTGAATTACTCGCTAAAGGATAAGCATTCATTTCACTATTAATCCCAAGATTTAGGAGGATAAACGTCCTCCCTGCCCGGCCACCGGCAGTCAATCTCAACACTATTATTATCACCTCTAAGAAATGTATTCTTTAATATCTCTTGCTACATGTCCTGTGGGTCCCAAAGATTATTTGTCAAACCCTAAAGCCCCACACATATAAAACCAGAATATTAACACGCTCCCTGGGAGTTAAGTCACTGCTGAACTAAAAAAAAGGGAGAAAGGGAGGAGGGTGCTTGTATGTGTATGTGTGTGCGTGTGCGTGTGTGTGTGCGCGTGTGCAGTGATCAAGGGAAGCTCAGCAGTTTAGTTTTACATAGACGACTAACCCTGTTTCATTTGTCAAATCTAGTATGTGCTCCTCCCGTACTCCATCAAACAAAGCCACTGCTAGCTTCACACAGTCATTTCACTCTCTCTCTCTCTCTCTCTCTCTCTCTCTCCCAATTACAAATGAGTCCATTAGTGTGTCTGCAGCAGTGAGCCCCTGTGCTGTCTCCCAGTAATGGCTTGTGAGATTTCCATCATAATCATAATGGCTCCCCGAGCAGCCATGAGTGCAGATGGAAGGTCGCTCATAGGTAATGAGCTATCTCACCACCCAAAGGGCACATGTCTTTTTGCTCTGTTATTTAGAACTGTATGACTAGAAAACCTTTGTGAGCCAACACAAGCTCACACTAGCATGAGCGTTTTGACTGTGCTGTTTCTATGTATGACGATGAGGAGGCAGATTTTAGGAAGGGGGAGGATAAGGCGTGCTTGCTCTACATGGGGCCTGGCACTGATTAACATCATAAATTCATGTCTGGCATGTTAACTCAAAGCGATGCCATTCTACTCACATTAGTTTGCAGGGCTTAGCCATTCTTTTCCGTCTCCCTCTCCCCATGGTTGTGCATAGCTTTGCCAAGAAGACGTATCATTATGGCCAGCATTGTCAGTATGACTCACCTCCACTTGCCATTACAAACACATCATATTATTTTTCCCCTGGCCCTCCAAGTGTGGCTGCCAGTGCATCTGCATCTTCTGCCAATTATTCTCTGAATGTTACAGTCTTGGTTAAAAAATAAATCAGAACTTGCTGTACTAGTTAGCTGCCTGTCTGCATGGCAACGTTGTGGGCTTACCAGACCAGGCTGGCATGGTGCTCAGACTGCCCACGCTTAATTGACTACTAGAGCTTTGTATTGTTATAATGACAGTCGTATTATTTTCCACATGATTCTGGTTTCATAAAGGTCTAAATGCTGTTTGCTGAAGACATCTATAGAACCCTTCAGAGATGATCAGTGAATGTCTGACTTAACTTATGTCTGTGTCATACTGTGTATATATATATATATATATATATATATATATATATATATATATATATATATATATATATATATATATATATATATATATATATATATAATATATAATATGTTTTAAACCATCTTAAATAGCCGTGACTCAATTATGTCCAACAGAAGACCAAAGCACAAGCTAGCGGTATTAGAATATAGAGATAATAAATATCACTGGTGTAGGATGATATATCCACCATCTTAGAACATAATATGTTCAATTATTAATGGTGATAAGACGGCTATGCGGGCAGACCTCTAGGATGGGGCCTGCTCCCATGGTCTGGCAATTCAAAGACAGCTAACAACCCACTGTGCTGACTCAAAAGGAATAGAGTATTTACTGCTTATGCCGGCTTTTATTTTTACGTTAGCCATTAGGATGTTCAAATGATAGAGAAATATACATTCGGGTCAGCCTCAGCTCTATACTTAAGTTCACCTCGCTCCCAGGAGGTCTGCCATCTCCCTCTGCTTTCATTTAAAATCAGTCAGAGGCAAATGATGGTAGCTGTTTGATTGATCCCTTATTACATTGCTTCTTAAGAATCTGTCAAGAAGCCTCATGAATTCATTCATCTCCATAAGCTTTTTTCTCAGCACCACTTAGGCTGTGTGTAATCTGGGTGAGACCCCCTTATCACTTCATTTGCACAAGCAGGAGACTATCAATTCCTGTCCAGTAACTGGGCCAGAGGATTTAGAGCAGAGGTGTTTGGATGTGTCCGGACCGAGCTGCATGGTGACAAGAGACTGATGACACATTGAAAACAGCATGCAGGTGTTCCATTTCACACCCTATATTTACAATATTACTGAGCATTAGTTAAATATATTTGCTGCTTTATTGCTTACACTCCATTCAGTGTTAGATCACAATCGACAGGCAATTTTCCACCATGAGCCAATGATGTATTGCCAGTGTGCAAAGGGAGACACTCTAAAGCATTTAGTTAGCGCCTAGCACCACACGGCAGCCTCCGTAATGCCTGACAATGGCTGGGCTTAATAAGAAAAGAGAATGGATCCCATGAGTGTTAGAGAGGACCCATCAAGCTGGGGGAATTGTATTTAATTTCCCTGGGGCAGGGTATGTCTTGTACACATAATTAGAGCCCAACATGCAATTCTCCCTGTGTTTTGTCAATAATTCCCCAAGGAGCAATCAGGACAAGGGTTGGACATGCCTCTGTGACCTGGGCTACTTGCAACAAGCTCAGCTCACCTAATTACACTGCCTCTAACAAGCAGTGTGGTGGTTGTAAGGGACGCATTTGTGTGTGTGTGTGTGTGTGTGTGTGTGTGTGTGTGTGTGTGTGTGTGTGTGTGTGTGTGTGTGTGTGTGTGTGTGTGTGTGTGTGTGTGTGTGTGCGTGCGTGTGTGTGTCTGTGGGACCGGCCTGAGCCCAGGAGCCCACAGTCTACAGCCCCCCGTCCTCCTCAGAGCCCCTCATGTCATTAGGATTGTTTGTGGCTGCCGCCGTGCATGCTGGGACAGTGTTGTGGTACTGACTCATTTAGGATGCTTTTCTGTATAGTGACTCACTGCCTCTGTTGGCTCACACAGTGGGAGATTAGAGGTCCTCTCTAGAGCAGTCTTTTGCTTGTGAGACATGTCCAGTACATTTACTGTTGTGTGTAAAAATCTGTTTTATGTCGATGTCTTTACAATATTGAAAGACAAAAATATCCTTAGGAGACAATTCTTCTATCCAATCATTCAGTCAGTGAGCTGGTTTTCACATTATCTTCCCATATGGATCTCATGTGCATAGAGTAATGTCCTGGAAATAACTCATACCCAACTAAACAATGTGACTGAAATAGGACATACTGTAAATGAAGAGCTTAAGGATTGATTACAGACTTTTTAAGCAGGAGGTAGATCAGGTAAAGATCAAATCAAACAAAGCAAAGTGAGAATGTGTGAATCATTTTACTACATTTAAAGAACAGTGATCACATGTTTACTGCATTATCTCTGCCATAGACTGCATTACAGTCTAATTCACAGCCTTTAGCCACATTTCCACCAAAAAACCCTTTAGGAGCGAATACACTGCACTGGTTACACAGCGTACCTACATCTGTCTTTTGGCACAGCTGGACCATGTTGTTGTTGTTGTACCGTAAGTGTGACGGATCTGATCTCAGAAACGGCGTCGGCGTCAGGCATATATGGCCCAATATGATCAAGCGGCGAGCCACGCGCGTTTCCCGCCAGCAAAAGTATCGGCACTGTACGTCATTTTACAACAGGCTACATTTAATATATGTTGAGGTTCTACAGAATCAGTGAATCAGAGTCAACAGATTATTTATATCTATTTTAGCAGAGACGCGATCGTCTGGTGAAAAAAATAAAAAGAGTAGACTGGTGAGATGAATAGTGGGGCTGGTGAGGTGCCGGTGTGACTGCTCTGGTCTGTTAACACGGGCAGAGGACAGATTATTTCTCTGTTTATTTTTGCTGAGAACAGCGTCCATCTGACGGTAAAAAAAAGAAGAAAAATAAAAGGCGAGACTACTGAGCTGAAGTGTTGCATCGCTGCGGAGCGAGAAGTGCGGCTGCAGCATAAACAAACAGCTGCTGTAATCTTAACACGTTAGCCGAAAAAAGAAAGAAAAAGGCCCAGACACAAGCACAGCAGATGGATAATGTGTGGCCTGGCGATAGTATGGAGGTAGCCTGGGTCCGCCCGCCCACCTACTTCCACCCAAATTTCATTTTCCCTTCAGTAGTCAGTCTGGGGCTGTGGCGTATTAGTGGGATCCTGCTCGTCCAGAGTTTTGGATGTCCAATCAGCGAACAGAGCGAGTGGCTGAGAACGATGACGTCAAAGTCGCGCTCCAGTTTCAGTTGAATGCTGTGTTCCTTTATACTCGGAGCTCGGAGATTTCTGACTTGGTAGTTCCGAGTTCCGACCTGTTTGTGTTCCAGTGCATCTGCTCGCGAAAGTATGGATGCCTACAACCTTTCTCATCCAAATAACTAAACGTTAGGCTCGAACAAGTTACCGTTGCCAGGTACCCATAGACAACAATATGTAGTGAAGTTGGAAATTTCCGAGTTCCCAGTACAACTGGAACGCACCGTCAGAAGCCGGCTCATGACATACGTCACGACCAAACGTTATGCTTTGATTGGTTGGCAGATCCAGAGTGGCACTGAGCAGATCCAATAGTTTTAAACTTCAACAGACACCCGCCTCCAAGTGAGTGAACGTTTGCCAAATAGAGCAGTTCCAGACCTTCTGTACAAATGAAATGAAGTACGATGGTCTGGTTGGACCAGGCTAGTATGGAGGAAGCTCGTGTTGTGCTTTTGCTGATTGCTTTTTAATACATCTCAAATGATCACAAATGGATCAATTCAAACCAGGAAATGAGACGCTCGCTAAGTGGAGATCGTGGTGGGTGAAACGCTGCGAGCAGGCAATTCGACCAATCAGACATCTTCAGCACTGCAGCCCCACCTCAAAGGTTAGTGGACCTTTGCAAAGTCCTACCCCCCCAAGCAGGATCTCTTTCTGGGGTAAGAAAGGTTCCAGGAACTATGCTAAGACCCTGGTTGAAGCGGTGGAAACACAGCTTTTGGGTTGTGAGTGTACTTTTGCCATCTGACGAATCACAGAGAAATCCTTCCTTTGGCTGCAGGGACAAAGCCATTTTCTGTGGATGAGTCGAGGGTCGCTGTGGTGAGTGGCATAGACAGCCAGGAGCTAGTCAATTCTGAAAGCAAGTTGCCTGCAGAAATCATTGGTTTGACAAAAGGGTAATGAGGGGGACGTGTGAGAGTCACTGCTGTGGGGAGTAGGGGCTTCAGTGCAGGTGAGCCGGGCCTTGACTGACATCCGCCCAGCGCATGCAGAGAGAGAAAAGTTTAACCTTGGCATGTTGGAGAACCCCCTCGCAGCAGGGAGAGAGAGTGCAAAGAGAAAGAGAGAGTGAGCGAGGGATGAAAAGGAAAGAGATGTGTGTCTGAAGGGGCTTTATGCATAACAACAACCAATTTTCTCCCCCCAACAAGTGGTTTGTTTTCTAGGGACACTGGTTTGAACCCAGGGCTTCCTCCTCCATGCATTATTAAAGACCGGTAACTGGCAACACCGCCTCATGAATAGAGATGAGGACAGACAACCTGAGGAGCTGGTGCTGCTCACTTCTTGATCGGCCACATATCCAACCGGCCTAACATGACCCAGAAGGTTCTACACAGTAGCACAGTGTAGGACCCAGCAGTCCTCCATTTCATTTCTGTCATTGCACCTGACAAATGGCACAGCATGGTGCAGGTTCAATATAGTGCAGGTCAACTAGTATATAAAACATGTATGTAATGTACTTTGACTCAACATGTTTGACAGTATCTGTGTTATTTTTATGGCTAAGAGCTTGGGCCAATTTTAGCTAGTGCTGCTAAAACAACATTAGTGACACAAAAACACAAGGGGAGAGCTTATGATGTAGCAGATGGCTCTGAGTGAACTTTAATCAGTTGCCAAGAATAATATGCAATGCCTTCTTTATCCCTTTGATCAAGGACACGCTCTGAAAGAAGACCTATTGCTTTATCATGTGTGAGACAGTGGAAAATATGTGTCAAGTTTGACTACTGTTCTTGGATATCTATTGGATGTTTCTTTAACTGTGAGTTAGTTTTCCTCTCTCCACCTCTCTGTGGCCAATCTCATAAAGTCTTTGATAGATGAACAATTTGTCTGAGACCTTTTTTCTTTTCCAGGTCAGGAAAGGATGGAAATGGCTTTTTTCTTTCCACGGCAGTGAACATCTCACTCAAACAGCATATTTATGCTTTCTGTTGCTGATGGAATTATTCTCCATTCCCTGTGTTCTCAGCTTGCTCTGGGAATTGAATCATTGCCTTTGAAACATCATTCACTGCTGTTTTTTTTCCCCCCATTCAATTTCAAGGACTTGGCAACCTTGCCTATTCAAAACGTGTGCATTATTACCTTTTATTGTTAGGCCATAAATGAATGAGGTGAGGTTGAGCACTCTAGAGGCATGTGTACCACATTAGGGCTTGTATAATATCACGTCTCAAGGTAAGACCCAAACCTTCAACACTCCTGTGCTTCCACAACAACACCGTCCGCCACGCAGGAAGCTATCAAAATGAATCAGACTGTATTTCTATGAAGCAATAGCAAAAGCCTTTTATGGATGCAGAAGAAATTCAGATAGCAGTCCATGCTTTTGAATAAAGGTGCATTTGAGGATTTGAGGGGCTCCACCTTTACCAAAAAATAATAATAATATAACGGCTGTGTCATTGTAATCAGCATGGGTCCAAATACTAGCTAAACTTCAATAACTTGGCTTCTTTAAACCATTCAAACACATAATGAACAGATACCTACCAGAGCTAGAGTTAAATACTACTGAAACCACTGGGAAACGTTTAATAGAAACTCAGCCATGTCTGATAAATACAGAGCAACAGGAAGCCTGTTTAAACTGTTGATGCCTTATTAGGCTGTTTCTGCATGGAGATTAAATGCCAAATCGTTAGCCTCATAGCATAATTGCCTAAATCATATTTAATCTAGTCTACTTTTACTCTATTCTACATCTACTTTTCGTTAGCCTAATAGCATAATTGCCTAAGTCATATTTTAAGGGTCATAGAGTAGGGTAAAGTAGATGTAGAGTAGAGTAGACATAGAATAGAGTAGATGTAGAGTAAAAGTAGAGTAGAGTAAATATGATTTAGGCAATTATAATATGAGGCTAATGAAATGTAAACAGCTATGAAAATATTAAGCTTAGTGGGAAACACTTTATAATAATGTTCATTTATAAGCAATTAATAAGTCATATATAAGTCATTAGATAATGATGCACCAATCATTTACAAAACACTAATATGTATTTGTAGATGATTAATAAGTGTTATGTTAACATATCACAAATGTGTTGTAAGTCATCTATGCGACTTTTAAATCATTAAATGCTCATTAACAAATCATTGGTAAATGATCAATAAGTCATTTATCATCGTCCCTAATCTAAAGTGTAAACCATTCATCAGCTACAAATGTGTCAACTATTCACACTTTGATGGAAGGAGCCTGAATCAACTGCCAATCTCACAGTGGAACAGTTGCGAAATGTGAAACAAAGAAAATGATATTCCGGCAATATGGGGGCGCTGAAGGTATGATTTTACATGGAATTTCTTGAATTCTCCCAATTAATCACGATACATCACCTATGGTATAAATATTAGACTATTATACTGTTGATAAAAACATGAAACCAACCTCAATCAATCTCCTTAATGTGAGTCAATGACTATGGTAGACACACATGCTCATGCCAACTCAAGAAGAAGAACTATAATCGGGTCATTCAGCCCCGTTGTGTGGTTTGGGACGAAATGTGCCAATGTGGCAAATGAGAATATGGATCAAAAAGCAGGAACAAAATAGCATGATTAGACTGATTATAGGCATGATTCGACCAATCAGATTTGACTATGTACATTTCTATTGGAGGACACAGCCCTACTACACATGTGTACTGAGGAATGGTTTATACTTTAGATATGGGGGATGCAGAACGGTTTGTAAATGACTTATTAATAAATGACCAATGATTAGTTAATGATCATAATGGTCTTGGTGAATGTAGGAGGCGGTTCTAAGCCACACAGACACACCAGCCTGCTTGAATCTCTACAACATAGCTCAGTGGTATTCACTATTTTTTTCAGGAGAGCCGCACTGACAGGACAAAGTCAGCAGGAGAGCCATTTTTGCCGCAAAGTATCAAAAGCTATAAATCCAGTCATACATAAGCATGCCTGCTTATTAATATGTAATTCTTGAACCAGTGTTTCCCACAGTATTTTGTGAAACTGAGGGAACCCAGTCCTTAGGGGGGTCCGGGGGCATGCTCCCCCGGAAGAAAATTTGGTACCTTTTAACCCAGAATGCATCAATCTGGTGCACTTTTGGAGGAAAATTAAGAGTTGTGTGACTGTGTACTATTATCTGGAATAATTTGGAGACACTGGGTCACATAACATCAAAGCTATTGAAGAATAAATTATTATCCTACTTTTTATTCAAATATTTGTTAAAACTAATTTATGAATGACATATTATCAATCAAAATGGGTGTGTTCATATGGAATAAATTTTTTTTACCTTTCAAAAGGTAAATGCATCAATCTGGTGCACTATGAGAGGAACATTAAGAGGCTAATTCAACTGTGTCCTATGTGAGCTGTTTAGCAGCCTATTATTTTTCTGGAATAATTCAGAGACATTGGGAACCCTGCCTGATCAAAGTGAACATACAATATGCAGTTTAGCCAAAACACTTCATTTTCCTCGTTTGTGGAGTTTTTCATCTGTCCACCTGGTGCCCAACTGGTTCTGAATAGACATCTATCAATGTACCAGTAACCAGCATGAAATGTTGAAATCGCATCCAAGCTAGCATTGTTGCGGTACCGTGCGTGTGGTTGCCAGGTTGTTAAGTGTTCTCCAATTTAAATGTCCAACTTAGCGATATGAAACGAGATCTATTTTTTTTGCAAATTATTTAATATATTCCATGTTCGTGAGCATGCCTGTGATAGACGGTATGCATAACATATTTTTATTGACCGTGAGTTCGTTTTTTCCCCCACAGCCCAATCTATCCAAGAGCACATTCTCCCTTGTAATGCATGAAAACCGCAAATCTGGCAACCCCGCTGTCAGTTAGCGTACGGCTGAGCAAGTTTAAATATATTATTTTCTAGTCTGTATTTCCACCTTGTAATGCCGTTGTTGACTTATTCTTTTATTACTTATTTGTATGAGAGCAGCCACGTTAGTTTAACAGGTTTGATGTTATAGATCTGCTTGTTTTTAATGGTTTTATGAAATATCTGTATTAACTGCATGATCATATCACAGTATTTTTTTTATTTCCATGCGAGCCGCACATAGAAGCTTGGCGAGCCGCATGCGGCTCGCGAGCCGCGCTATGAGTAACGCTGACATAGCTCATCAATTCTTCTCCAATTAAAACCCTGTGTAGTTTTCTGATTTCTGTGCTTGACGTTGTGTCAAACTTAATTCATTCATATAGAGTGCTGTTGTATTCAAGAAAGCAGGTGGGGAAGACCAGCAAAACTCAATGGAAAGTAGCTTTTACTTCACCATATCTCAAAATGTCTCTGATAAGTATACAAACATGTCACATCCACACACAGTGTTACATGTGCAAGGGCACATTCACGTCAAGGTGTAATAAGTACAAGTTTTGAAAAGTGTGTGTGTGTGTGGGACTGTCTGGGGAGTGTCGCTGCCTGCTGACCTGGTCATCCATCAGACCAGGTCCATCCCCCACACACACACACGCACACACACACACACACACACACACACACACACACACACACACACACACACACACACACACACACACACACACACACACACACACACACACACACACACACACACACACACACACACACACACACACACACACACACACACACACACACACACACACACACACACACACACACACACACACACACACACACACACACACACACACACACACACACACACACACACAGGCCCATCAGCAAGGCCTGGAATCTCCACATTCATTCTTCATCTGCGGTTGCCCTAATGAGCTCCGCCTGCTGGTCCACCTCTGAGACCCCACTGATTATCAGACGGGGGACGCCGCCATTTGTCAATGGCAAGAGGTGACATTAACACTGCTGACCATGCTGCTGCCAAGGAGAGAGAGGAAAGAGAAGAGCATCATGGGAAGAATAGAATAGAAAAGGAAAGCAATCAACAGATCTGGAGCCGCACGTTAGTTGGCTGTCAAAAGCAATACCATGTGTTGAATAAGATTTCTATTCATGGATGTGAAGGTGGGCTGGTTTTCTGCTTGTGTCCAAGTGTCCAACGTGTCTGTCTGTCCTTCATTTAGGATGTATTGATTGTCTATTTTACTTATCTCATCTTATCTTATTTTATCCTTCTGTACGTATTGCACCGTGGGTCGGAGAGAAACGTAATAAAGATTCCTCTTATCTGTATGTCTGGCACATATTGCAGAAATTGACAATAACGTTGACTTGGCTTGACTTTGCACGAGGACACAAGACTAGAGGTGTCATCATTTCTTTACGTCTGTGTTTGTGGAAGCATGTGGAGGCTGGGGGGTTAGCTGCTGCAGTAGTGGATCTTGGCCCTGTGGATGTGTGCATGCGCCTCAGAGGGAGAAGGGATTTGCTGCTTACTGGATGGAGGGGAGCGGTGTAGGTCTGTGACACCCGCTAACCTTGGCCAGGGCTACTAGGACTGTGAGGGGATCCATCACTGTGGCAGCCTGGAGACCCACGGCCCAGGGGCACAGAACTTGCCCGCGGAGGGAAAAAAACTAGTAAAAATGTAATGCACTCCGCAGAGCGCTCATGTCATACTTGGTTATGGAAAATAATCCCAGATGCCTGCAGTGCTAAAATGGAGCTGTAATGTGCTCGCCTCCTAACCCGGCCTGACAGCCATGATGTACGACTACCATTACCGGAAAATATCACTTCAACTAACCCGTGATCCGGCTCCGCTAAGGGTCATATTATCCATGAGGAACAAATTACGCTCCCCCAAAGTAAATACAAATTTCCTAACACTGAACTGGGTACAAAGCACAGAGGAGGAGGGGGGGGGGAGAGAGGGAGGAGGCGGGAACGTCACCTATGACAACGCTCTACAGAGTGACAAGGATGATAAAGTACATGACAAATCACTGGCTGACAGGGTACTCTAGTGCAATCAGCCTCAGCCGCGGCCTAGCGAGCACCCACTCAAGCCTGTAAACACTACTCTCCGCCTTTGGAAGGGGGGCAAAACACATAATCTTTTAACGCTGACAAGTTGCTCTCTCCTTTTTATTACTCATCCTCCCCACTGCGGTGGAAGGAGGGAGGGTTTGGGGGGAGGGAGGGGGGCGGATATATAAAATGGTTTTATGTACAGTGCTGCCGAATTGATTGAGAAACTCCGGGCTCCGGCTGTAATTGCCTGAGGGCAAACACAGCAGAACAATAAAGGAAGAGAAACAGCAAATATATTACCAGCTCCAGGATCTTCATTTTATGTCAAGGACAAACAGGTTCTCCTGGCTGCTCTAAAGCACCCACTTAGATCCCTGGGCTCCAATAAGAGCAAAGCACAGCAAATTACAGCACTCCGTCGCATTGCCATTAATAAGACGCAAAGCATTTTCAAAATGACATTTACAGCTTGTGGCTGCTGATAGAGCAAGTAAATAACACTTAGGGAAAGGTGTGGTGTCTATAAAGGAAAAGCCCAGAGGAAAGGGGGAAAGAGAAAATAAAACAGCTAGAGAGAGAGAGATAAAGTCTTACTGCACGTCGTCATTGTCTACCCACACAATGCCTACGTTACACCATTGATGAACAGTTAAGCTGAAGAAAGGCCCTCGAGCACTAGCAGATATTCCCACTAAAAATATCTTTGACTGGCAGTTTCAAGGTGCCACTTACTAGGTAAAATCACTAAGCGTTAGCGAGTCCAGACAGAGTAAGTGCCTGAGCACTCTTGACAATATTACAAAGACGGCTAAAACAATGTGCAGAAATGTTGCAGCTTCAAGATTTGAATAAAGGAAGATGTCTGGGGCATACCGCTATCAAAGGAAAATCAAATAGTCTGATTGCATTTACATTTATTAAAAAAGAAAAGTATTCTTCTGCTTTTTTACAAAAGGTATAGAGAGGTTTTCAGAGTTCTGCATGGGTCTTACACAGGCTAAGGTGTTTCACAGCTCCCCTCCCCTAAAAGGTCTCAGATGGTGGACCTGTTGGGTGTTAACTAGACCATGAAACAAGGCCATATTATTGGGGCTTTTGGCTGATGCACATGTAAGACAGCAGGGTATGGATCTCTTCTCAGTGTGAAGCAGTGGAGCATGGTAACAAGCTGCTCCAAATGAACAGGCCGGTCCTGAGTAGACCTGATAACAAGGGCCACCTAGCATGTTAGCCCGCTGGCGCTATAGAGTTACAGGCATTACAGGTAGCCATATGGCTATGCAGTTAGCAGCTTTTCACCCCAAAAGTGGGGCAATCGGGATCGGCCAAGAAAATTGCAATGGGTGCCACCCCCTAGTCAAAAGGATGAGAGCGAGAGCACATTCTGCAGACTCAGACTGACAGTGGTTTTTTTTCAGGAACAAAACACAGGCCAAGCCACATAGCAGTAACAGCGACAGACCCACAGTTAAAACGCTTTGAGAGGGTTTGTTGGACCCCAGCAGAGCATTTTCCAGTTTAGAGACAGCGTGACACCCCACTGCAGTACAGGATGAAAAGAGAGAAAGCATCCCAAGGCTGCACTTGCAAAACGTTATAAAAATGAAATTAGCTGGAAAGAGTGAGGAGAAACATGGAATACGGTATTCTCTGTGTCTAGATAAGGAAGCAGACACGTAGAGATTAGATGTGCTGTAAATATACAGTCAACTACATTAACACAAAGCAGATGTTTTTTCACCTTTTCCATCTCATTATCTGAGCTCTGATTGGACCGCTTGATACCGACAGCGAGAAAAGAAAGTGCTGTGGTAATGGGGGCCGTATAGCAGAGATGCTAATGATAGCGCATATAACCAGTGTTGTGTGAGGAGTGACTGCAGTGAGCCAGCTGCCTCCTATACCTGTCTCCCACTATGCCATTAACATGTCATGTTGGAGAGGGCCTAGCCTACAGGTCACTAATGAGCAAATGCCCTGACAGTTTCCCCACACAGGCAGACACACACACAGGCAGGATTGTGTGTGGGTGTACTACACTGAGATGTGAATAGCTGTCTCTTATCAGAGTGTGGCAGGTGTAGAAGGCCTTCTGCACCAGGCAGAACATGATTTCTCTCAGGAACACTTTTTCCATTTCTGGCTTTTTGAGAGGGGAAACTAAATAAGCCCACATTTTGTCCTCATCTGAATGCATTTGAGCCATTAAAAAAACCACTGTGCGACTCTCCCGCGTAAAAGTAGACACCCTATGCAAATGACAACAGTGGCAGTGGGTATAGTGTGCCCGCCCGGTGCCCGGTGCCTGGCAGGAGCAGATAGTGGCAGGGGGGTGACGTGGACTGAGGAGGACAGGGGTGTTGAAAAGGGGGAGCTCCAATTCCTCTTTCACATTTAAGAACAGCACATGACTCAACCCCCGTCAGCACTCCAATATTTCAGTCCTCTGTTCCTTTAAAGGCATACTAGATAGTTCTGGAGAATGTTTCTTGACAAATCACTTTTTTGTCAAAATCAATGAACATCTACTCACAATCTGCTACCTGTCATTACAGTAAGAAAAAAAGCTGTTGTTAATACACAGTCTAGGTTCTGTAAACTGCTATCATTTTTATTTTAAATATGCCTTTAACACACAAGTAATCAATGTCAGGAAGGTGTAGCATGGTGTTCATCAGGAGTGTAACGTGAGCCAGGGTGAATTAATACAGTCACTAGATTACAGGGAGATTACAGCTCTCTCTCTCTCTCTCTCTCATTCTGAAACAAAAGCCAATTGCCACGGAGACAAGAGCAATTTAAAATCGACAACACTGACTAATGACTCAATTTGCGGCACAGTCTAAACACCAAAAAGCAAACAGCATTACTAAATCATTAGAGTGGATCCAGGTATATCTGGTTAGAAGAAGTCATTGGATAATATGGCTGCTTTTACAAATCTATGAGGTATACGCTCAAACTATGAATATCTGGATATTACATGAATGATATGAATGATATTTTTATTTTCGTGTCATGCCACACAAGTAGCCCATCCCACACAGGATTACATGACACCGCTATAACTACACAAAGCGTGTAGTACATACACAATCAAAATACAATATACAATAGAATTTATCCAGCACCGAATAAACACTAAATATAAAGAGACATGTTCCTCTTAGCCCACGCCTTTTCAATAAAGTCAGCAATTAAAAAAGTTCTATATTGGAACAGCCAAGATAGCATATCTGCATCACACATATATTGAACTTCTTTAACATCGACTTTCTTTAATAAACTTAAAGAGCACCTATTATGCTTTTTCAACTTTTATGACCTATAAACGTTGTTATAATGATTTATAGTCATGTTTAACCATACTAAAGTGTCAAGTAATGACTTACATGCATTAAGACGTATTCCCTGCTGACCGTCTGGGGTGGCTGTGCAGAGCGCTAAACTCTAGGGCAGCCGGTCGCGATTCACTTGTTCAAATTTCCAGGATTTATCCACGTAGATCAATCCGGATTTTCCATGTATGGTAATGCTACAACGTGCAGGCACGCTCCTGCCATGCCCCCACCTGCCTGCTCAGATCTGCCCACGCCCTGCTGAAAGTGTTCCGGGAGGTAACCAATCACAACGGAGTGGGGTTGGCAGGAGGGGGGCGAGGGGGCGGAGAAGGACAAAGCCCATGTGTTGACAGAGAATGCTGAAATCGCCCAGATGAGAGGAAGAGTTTCCCGAAAATCTACATAGTTGTTTGTGCTGTGATTGGTGTCAGGTTGCTCTATAGGAGTCATTAATGAGAAACAAAGACCAGAAAAGTAGTATAATAGGAGATCTTTAATCTCAAATCATTGTAACATTATTATAAATGGACCTGCACCGAATACTATAAAGATGCCAGGGCACATTTTTGCTTTGGAAGTCCACCGCTCAACTTCTTCAGTGCGATTCAAAGCGGCCCTATAGCTTATGATTTTGCACCTGTTATGTCTGGCCTTTCTTTTTTGCCACGTGTCTGGTTAAAGGTGGAGTCAGGGATTCCAGAGGAAGCTTGTTGATATTCAAGCTGACGTGCCTTGCCTTAGCATCAGCAGTGACATCAACTACCTGTCCAATATGATTGTTGTTCCTGAAGTCATGAAGGCTGCCTGTAGCTGATTTGGTTTCAGAAGTGTTGACGGGCTTGGTGCATCTCCCCTTGGTCAACATACCTGTTTACAGAGCCTGGGCTATGTATAAACACTGGATTTTTTTTCCCAGCGCACAGTCGATAGGTCTATTTTGACCAATAGTGTTTAAGATTATATATATCCTCTTAACATTTTCAGGTCTGGTTTCAGTTTGTTTCACAGCGTTTGGATTTGTTTTGCCAATAACTAGCTTGTGGTGTAGCCATTGTCTTTCTCCTTATCAGAGCCATTGATACTTTACCTTGTCCACCTGGAATTTCTTTGTGCTTTGATTCCATTGACCCTTTGTTCATTGTCAGCAGTCCTGTGTTCTCCTGTTTCATTTTTTTGGATTCTGGCGAGTGTATTGTGTTGGTGTAAGGGAGTTTCAAGCGACCACACTGCTCTGCTGTCACAGGAATTAATGTTAACTATTAATGTTTTTAATTCATAACACTTGGTCATTGATGATTAAAGATTCAAATACATTTTCATTTTTGTAAAATTGCAATTGTGACCAAACTGAGAACTGCTTACTAAATATGGGACACTAAATTGGTTACACTTCAAGAAGATGCTTCAGATCTTCATTTTATCTTTATAAGCAATGAACACATAATGAAAGGGATTGTGGTCATTCTAATAAAGCAAAACCGTGTCTTAAAAAACATATAATCAGAAAGGCAAATAGATCGGTAGACAGATCAATGGATGGATATGACACAGCACTGTACTTTGTGCTGTAAATATGCTACACAGTGCTAGGCTTTAAGCACCAAAGCCCTGGCTGTCAAATCAGTCTCATTTTAATGTCATCTTAATCCTAAAAACCCAGAACAGTTAGATTGCGGTTTTGATCATTAAGTCGTTAATAATTAATGTGCACCTAATTAAGTATTTCTCATAGTTATTAACAGGACGTCTGATTCTAATTACATTACATTCCCAGCCTTAAAGAAAGTCTTGTATTTGAATGTCATCGAAACCTGATAAGAGATGCCCGGAAGGCTCCAAGCACATTTGAGAGCATTATGAAAGATTAAAATGAGTCTCACCTTGTCATCTTGGTCACTCTCGGTATCACACTGCAAGAAAAGAAAAGAAAGGGCAAAGCTGAAAATGTGGAATAATAAATCAACATCCTTGTTTTCATAGGTTTCCCTGCTTGTGTTGTTCAATTTCAACACACATTAATGTCAAAATCTAATTTAACTTTGCCAGAGCATATCTTATTACCTCTCTAAAGGTGCTCCGAGGAACTTTCAGATTGTGTTCATTCTAGCAGCCCCTTTGGACAAAAGCGGTAGTGTTTTAATTACGCCAGCTGTTGTTCCTGGGTGAGCGTACCCATTGACGAAGGCATTCAGAAAAAAATTATATAAAAATAGCATTCTTTGCACTGATGGTCTCGTTTGCTATTATATAATTTATGATCATCAGAGGAAAAATTAGACTGTTTCAGAAATAATAAAAGTTCCTCGTAGCACCTTTATTGACAAACTTAACACATACTCATTTTCTTTGTCTGAATATCCCCTGTACACTTTGTTAGCTAACACTAGCACTGGAAAGTTTAAACAGATCATTTTCTCCTGAGCAGCTGTGTCCCTTGTTAAGACTGAAACCCTATGTGAAATTCAGATGGAGCTGGAACCTCAAAACACACCAAGCCACTAGAATTATAATTCCATGATGATGTCTGTTCCTGCTTCGGGCTGGAAATGGAGAGAGTTAAAATTACAAGAGGAAGGAAACTTTGTAATGGAGGGAGGAAAAAAGTGGTTAGATTTCATTTTTTTCTTTCCAATTTTCAATTTCAAGGTCCACTTAATTCTTTATCAACTAATTAGCGGGATGCTGGGTGACTGGCGGCCCTCGACGTCGTGCATATGGCTGAGGTGCCGAGAAGCACTGGAGTCGGTAATGAAGAAGGCACTGGGGGGGAATATAGGGCCGGGGTTTACACAGTGAGTGTGTGTGTAGGCATGGGGGGGGGGGGGGGGAGTGAGGTTTGGTGAGTGTCGATTAACATGGGGAGGGAGGGAAATGACTGACAGCCCAGGGAGTGAGCGACAGAAGGCCCGCTGCCGCTTTTTTTCCCGCAACCATCTCTTGTTTTTTTTTGCTGATCTGGGGTCTGCAGAGCTCAAAGGTATAGCTGTCTGGGCACGTGGCTGCTCTGTTTCTGAACGCTGGACGGTTTAAAAGGGGGGGCTGGCTGCCTTGCCAAGCTCAGCAGGAGCAGAGCATCCAATTTACAGGCCTGTCCCACACTGCCCCAGGGGCGGCCCGCGGCACACTGCCATGATGGTCAGCTCCAGCAGCTCATAAATTATGCAGTGGCAATAAACGCACTGGGCAAACACTCCTCAGACGTTTTTTCCCTGCTCCTCCATTTCTCTCTCACTCTCTTTTCTCTTCTCCATCACACACACACATCATTCCACTCCCCATTTTAATCCAGTGTGCAGATAGCCAGCAGCCCTATCGACTGTCAGCTGGAAGGATAAATAAGGCCAATGTAAGACGAGTGCAGATTCAGATTACACGTGAATTCTCTGTAATAACAATGTATTCATTTATTCACATCTATTCTAGCTTGTGAAAAAAATAGGCATAGAGTCGGCCATGCGTCAGCCTCTCTTGCTCCCACACAGGACTAACTAACGTATATCAGCAGACTAGATCTGATGAGCATTATTAGCCGTCTCAAACTGCTTCCATGTATTCAGGCCTCGCTCTCACAATGTGACAACAGTAAATGCGACCGAGCACTCATTAGCTGCTTCCCTGCCTGTGCACACTATACACATCCAGGGAACACAGGTATGGTAGCGGTTCAAATAATGGACATCATTTCAGTTGTTTTGATCCATAAAAAATACACTACTAGCCTTTTCTTTCTCTTTCTCGTGTTCCCTTTTCCCCCGCCCCCTCCTTCCCCCTGTTCCCCGGCTGTGCAGCCAATTGCTTTGATTGCCAGGATAGAAGCCGGCTGGAATGACTTTGCCCCTTGCTTGTGAAGGCAAATGGAACATGCTAATGGAACTCATCGTATTACCCGATGCAAAAAGTGCCATAGCTCATTACTTTAAGATAAAGGGATATCATTGTAGACGGCGAGCAGAATTGACCTTTTTTCTGTGCCGCGACTTGATGATGATTTAATCAACTTGCTCTCTTTCACTTCTCATCCCCGGGCCTGTCGCCTTCGCCAGGTGCCACACTAAACCAAGCCACTCACACGGCTAGCGGGGGAGAGAAAAGGAAAGACATTTCTGTCATTATTTTACCCCGTAGAAATAGAGGTATGCACATTTTTCCAGAGCGACACAGGGTGGAAAGAGGGAAATCTTAATCAAATGGATATACCTTTATAATGAGCAAAACAATCCTGACATCAGGCCTGACAGGCAAGATGAACGTCCTTACAGTGCAGACGGCAAAGAAAGGAGCAAATGTAAGACACACTAATATCTGGATGAAAAACACATCTCAGGCATACAAACCAGTCAGAGCTGTCACTCACTGATAAGTGATCATAGTGAACTAATGTGTTGCCTCATGGATAAAGCCTCTTGAGGTGTGTGTGTGTGTGTGTGTGTGTGGGTGTGTGTGGGTGGGGGGGGGGGGGGGGGTTGGATCCAAGGAAATGTGGAAATTCTTCACTCCCTGTATTTCTACTTACTGTCCCATCCATTAGAATGAGAGACGCTATGATAGACATTCTCAGCTTTACACTTGGCAGTGTGGATTGCATGAATTATTGCTCGACCTTAACATTTATAACTGAGGTGAGGTATTGTTTGAGAAGGTAAGCAGGTGATTATAAATATTAACTGCAAAACTATGGTTAACTATAATGTCAAAAAACAAAGCAATCCTGGGACGTCGTGTCAAATAAAAAGACATGTCAGAGGTTAAAAATGAATATGTTCTGCAGTCCAAAGAGACAAACTCTACAACCATGGTGCTATGAAGATTGGTGGAGTTAACTCTCTTGACAGGCTGAGGTAAAGGAAATAGGTCATTTTTTTCATGTACAGTAAAGAAAGCATTAGTCTTAGGAAGGGGGCTGGCAAAGAAAAGTGATACTCTACCCAGGGCCCCAGGCCCACTGACTATTTACACAGAACCAGCATTATACGGTAGAGCTAGACCTAGTGTTAAGTTTAAGTAACACAGGAATGTCAAACATTAGCTTCAGCCTCTAAGAGCATGTTGATGTTGGCCTGTATCCGAAGCACTTCTGATTGCCCCCTCTGCACGCACCAGGGGCTCTCTTTTGGGCTGAGTACTCTTACAAATCCCCCCCCCCCCCCCCACGCTTGGTCCAAGCACCAAGCCTTTTGTTTATATTGGTCTGAAATAAGGAGTCAATTATTCTTGTCCTAAACCCTCTCCAGCTGAGAGTAATACTGGTCCAATACAAGGGGCGCATGAGGAGCCATGGGGCTGAATGCTACATGGTGTAGGCTATGCTATCGTCCATAGCAGCGAGGCTCACCGAAAATGTCCTGCCAAAAGCTATACCGCAGAAACAATGTCTGTACTGAAGAGAGGTAACCACATCACACAAGGATGCGTGCAAGGCAAGTATCCCATGTTCCCTTTTCCAACATAATAACCTTCTGGAAGTCCACAAGTCCACAAATACTAACAGATGTTAAATCAATCAATGATAATACTAATAATACTAATAATAATACTACTACTACTACTACTACTACTACTACTACTACTACTACTAATAATAATAATAATAATAATAATAATAATAATAATAATAATAATAATAATAATAATAATAATAAAACTAATAATAAAATAATATACGGAAATTAAATTTCTAGAATTGTAGAAAAGGTTTTCACAGTTTCTTATAGCAAAGAAATAAAAAAAAGAAAAAACTAATTTGGCCACCTTAAATTTGGACTTTTTCAGAAATAAGTGTGATTGATTTTCAGCCTGGCAACATTGTCAATACATCTTGCTGACCGGAGATGCAGATGTGGTCCTGGTAATATTTTTATATATTAATAATATATTTCTTAAATGGAATTTTTAAGTCTGGATGTATGATGGATGCTTATCCCCCCCCCCCCACCCCCACCCCCCCATGAGTGACATTAGCCTCAGGTTTATGCTGGTTGCCATCCATGACCTTAGACTTAATTACACAGGTTTTTAAAGGGGGCCCGACGCACAAAGGAGGAAGGTGTCTGTTTATCAGCCCTGAGTCAGGTTGTCCTGCAGTGTGGCTGAAGGGGGGTTCAAACCCGGGGAAGAAAAAAGCCAAGCTAGCTGTCTGGATGCCTGGGAGCTGGAGAGAGACAGCATGAAGGATGGCAGCCCATTGCCAGGGTCAGACCTGACAGTGCCAATTTGATGTGCTGCCGTCAAGGGCTCCCTCACTCCCTCCTCCTCCAAACAGTTCCTTCCTGATACAGCTTACATGTCCTGATGCTTTTTCTGATGCAAACAGTCACATGGCAAAATGCTTGTCTCCAACCCCCCCCCCCGCCCTATCCTGCTCCATCTGCTTCTGGGGCCCGGGCGCCGCCGACCGCCTGTCTGTCACAGCACGAGTTGGAAATTAGCTAGGGAGGAGGCGCTCGCTTGTGCTAATTACGTTTTAATCATTGGAAATGTGTTGGCAAATCAAGGCTTGATTGCCGTCTCGGAGCCCAGTCCTCCTCTCTGCAGGTTGAATATGGGGGCGGGGGGTTCCAGGGCTAGTAGAATGTGGCGCAGGCTCGCTTAGCTGGAAGCCTCTCGCTCTCCAAAACGGCTTGATATGGGCGGCGTGCCTGGCCTACCGCTGGGCAAGGAGGGGCTGTGCCATATTATTCATAGAGGAAGACTGGGAAGGCAAGATGGGGATCTGTGCCATGCTAAATCTCAAAGCCCCCACTCACACCTCCCCGTATCCCTCTCTCTCTCTTTCTCACCCACACATTAACACAGTCTGTCAGTCCCGCCAATGTGAATTGAGGAACAACAAATAGAGGCGGGCAGGAGGAGACTGATGAGCTCAGGGTTTGCTACACAGCACCTGCTTTGGCACACAAAGCAATGGCAGAAAGGCCCCAGCAACAATATGTTCACACATTAGTTTCTTATAGCAAAGAAATACAGAAAAAAAGGAAACTAATTTGTCCAACTTAAATTGGGACTTTTTTTTTTTAAGAAAAACAATGGGAATGATCTTCAGCCATGGAACAGGAGAGTTGTCAATACATCTTGCTGATTGGAGATACAGATGTGGTCCTGTTTAGTCAACTGGACCACAAACAGTGGCCATGCGTGTTTACATGCACAGCAATATTCCAATACTAACCTGGTTCAGATCATATTCTGAATAAGACATGGCCATATGAAAAGCCGTTTCTACTCACCTGAAACAGTATTGGTCATAGCCGGAGAAATCGTATTAAGACAGCTGAAGTATTCTGATCCTAAGTCGTATTATTGATACATGTAATAGCATCAAAAATTCCCACCAGAGTTTTCTCAGCGGTTTCTTTCGGCATTTGCCGCAGTTTGCGAGGCACGTCCTGGTTTATGGCTAGTAAACTAGCGTATCTCATTGCCTAAATCATATTAACTATACTCTATTCTACATCTACTCTACTCTACATCTACTTAAACCCTACTTTATAACCCTTAAAATATGACGTAGTCAATTATGCTATTAGGCTAACGAAAAGTGGATGTAGAGTAGAGTAGATGTAGAATGGAGTAAATGTAGATTAAAAGTAGAGTAGAGTAAATCAGTGATTCTTGAGAACCGGGACAAAAGGCTGTCTTCCATATGTAACTGCTGTTATGTTTAAAACTAAAAATATTTTAAATTGTAGATGTTATTAGGGATGAAGAATAGAATATCTGGAGCACAACTATCCCCTTAAATTTTATTTTATCATTATTATGTCAAATTTATGACACTTGTTATCTTCTCACGACGTCCAAAACAGTGTGTCCACAGAGAGGGTTTCAATCTTTCATATGCAATTAAACCTATTAAAAATGTACTTTAATGATTAAAAATTGTTGTTTTCATCAAAGGCAACACTAAATAATCTCTCATATCAATAAAAACAGTTTTTCTACAACGCATTCATGTTTTATAAGGATTGTAAGTGGTGGGACCACTTTACTGTATGTCAACACCGTCAGACATTTCATTATGTAAAATTTTATAAAATCAGACGAAATAAGGGGCAGCTGTCACTTTGAAGGACCTCTTGTCAAATTCTACCTCTGCAGAGTACATTAGAGTCAGCCAGGCTCTGATAAGTGTTGTAGTTTTAGAATATTTTACATTCCGAATCTTGAAAGTCCTGTGTCACAACCATGATATGTCAACGCACCAACTACAATTTCTGAAGAAGTTATATGAAATGTTTTGATCATTTTATTTTCCTGAAGTAGTTCTAGCACCTAACATCAACAGAAAAACCAAATGACTACTAGATAAATTCCATTTGTTATGTTTAAGAAATGTTAAATATGTCAACAACGTCAGACAGGAAATCTGACGGAGTTGACATCTGACGGTGGTGATAGGCCAATGACGGTAAAAAATACAAAAGTTGGGAGGTTGTGTCAAAGCTTAGCTCAGTAGCTTAGTATATGTTGGATACATACTGTACATGTAATTTAATTTGCTGAAACATAGGGTTTGTATTTTTTCAACATTGCATCCTGTTTTGTCCCACTTCTCAAGAATCACTGAAATATGATTTAGGCGATTATGCTATGAGGCTAACGATATGTACACCATGGTGTAAACATCCTTCAAAGAAGAGGTGTCATTTTTGGCTGACAAAGCAATACAAGAACACAGCATTTACATAAAGAGTTTTAATTTTCCTTGGCAGGAACGGGAACTATTGGCTTAAAAGAACGTGATTAGGTCCGACGTCATGACGCTTCTACCACTACTTGGGTACGTCGCTGGTTTATTCAGAATATGATGATTGACATGTAAACAGGAATATTCCCATGGCTGCTGCGCATGGAAACGCCTCATTTTGAATATTGTCTTAACCCGAATATGGACACTATCAGAATATCCTGTGCATGGTAGGGCTGCACGATTATGGACAAAATGATCATCACAATTACATTGAGATCACGATTTTTTACCACGATTATTCATTGATTTTAGTGACAACAATATTTTTATTGGACTGTCACGTAACATGACACTGCTTTCATACCCATGTGATTGACTATGCAATATTCCCTCTAATGTACAAATCTTTGCATAAAAAAAATATATTAATACATAGTATAAATAAAAATATTGTCCCAAACCTAACACAAAATCAAATCAACAGAGCACTGCTTTTAACTTTTCCTTGTCCTACATTGTCCCCAAAATGGATAACTAAAAAATTATATTAGGAGCTGTGCCTTGTCAAAATAAATCACAACCTATATGGCTTTATCATGTCAGAATTTAATTTGAAAGGACAGACACAGGAAGTGATGTTCTAAACACAGCAGCAGTCCACGTTAGTTAACCTTTGCTGCCTCGTGCCTTTACTCCCAACGCGAGGTTTCATCTTCGCTTCAGGTTGTGTGTACGCCGGTGAAACAGAGACACTGACTGTATCGAGTTATTATTGGGTTATAAATCCAGCTCACAAAAAAAAAGACCCAACGAGGGGATGTATGTGATTCCACACGCGCAGGTATTCACACTTTGGGGGCATGTAAATGACATGATCGTGGGAAGCCAATATCGTGATTGTGATTAAATCTGGATTAATGGTAGCCTGGAAATCCAGACCCTGATATCTTGAACGATAGAGGGTCTGGCCACGATCAATAGTAATTTCCAACTCAAGGGGCGGCTCCTACTCGTGCATTTCAAATGCCACTGCACGCAGTTGGATAGCACTACAACCAATCAGAGCGATGCACAAGGTGACGTAAGCCCCGTTCGTTTAGCGAACAGCTGTTAAACTGTTAAATTAAACGTTTGCCGTGGTCGGTCGGCAAAACAGAACATTCCACTTACTTGCTAATGAAATATTTGAGTGCCGTCTTCCAAATCGTAAAGGGTCGAGGCCAAGCAGTCTCAAACTCGCACAACATATCCGCAGCCATCTTTGATGTTTACTATCATGGCTTCGACGTCGCATGCACGTCACTGTCGTCATCCGGTTATGTCCTCCCCAGAGTACCATATAAAGTGCCCTGGCGCGCCCATATTAGATAGAACCAATTGAAACGTGAGCCCAGATTTCTGGTCTTTTTTAAAAAGCTTCAATGAAGAGTTTCCAGACCAACAGGCGCAGCAAATTTAATTTGCCAGCGCCTAGTGGCAGGTCTGGGAATACCAGGCTAGATTAATGGTGCAGTCCTAGTGCATGGTCACTGTAAACTACTGCTACACAATCAACAAACCCATATGCCCATATGAAGTCACTACATTTAAGTGACTTCCCGCAGGACTGAATCTCAAATAAGCTTTACTTTAGTAATAAGCTCAGCAGACATACATGTCATGAAAAGGTATCCATGAGAGACAGTTTAGTAAATACACCTAAAAGCTCAGCGAGTGGAAGGAAATGTAACATGACATGCCTGACTGGGATGGATCATTAAAGTAAGCAGGGTTCTGTGGCGATGACACAGAACATCTCATTTCCACTCAGCCTCTGCTTGATGTCTAACTGTCATATAAAAGTATGGTAGGACGGAGAAGACCTTAAAAAAAATCAATCACAAGCAAAAGAAAACAGCACAGCTTGAGTGCTTGAGACAGCCTGTGTGTAGTCACATAAGGAAAGTGCTCTTTCAGCAGCCAAGAATGTTTCGTCAGACTTCTGTCTGGACTAATATAACTAGGTCTGATCCACATGTGCAGGCAGCACTGGCCAAATGCAGCAGCAGGCCAACATCTGAATGCAATTTCCCTTTCAAATGTAAAACTTAATCCAGAAGATATTCAATTAGACCGCAGAATTCTGAATCCAAGTCACTGTAGCAGTGGCGCTAAGGTGGGGAATGATGGGGAGAGAATGGCAGAAAAATTAAGCCAACCATAAAATAATAAGAACTTTACAGTCTCTGACCTCTGTTTTCAATTTTCTGGAGTACATTCTTTTTATGTTTTATGTCCCTGGACCATGCCAAAACTTTCTCCAATATATCTTATGACAAGGAGCACTGTCCGAATTAATTGCAGAAACACATACACATTCACACACACTTTTGGTTAAATGCAAAGATACGTTCAGAAGGCTTTCAAATGGTTTGTATGTGTTGCTTTCTGTTTTGAGTGTGGAGGAGGGTTAGACATTTAACTGAACCAGAGATGTGGCAGTGTACTACTGAAGTGATGCTTGGCAGGATCAGATGTTGCTGGAGGGTAAAGCTCTCTGCTGATCAGACCCATCCACCCACCAGACACACTCACACACCTAACAAGGACCAGGGTCGGCAGAAAGGAACAGAAATGTGTAGCACCTTTTTTAAAAATCCATTTGTTACACGAGAAGCAAGTTCAGTATCTCACTGTCTAGAATCATGTCAATGTGTTTCTCCTGGCTACATCCGCCTGGAGGTGCTAACTGTTTTTTTTAGTTCTATCTGACGGAAATGAAAAACCATAAGACATAGCTGCAGCTCACAAGTGTGGGCACATCCACAAACACCCCGAAATACACACTTTGCCTCACCCCAACTCTGTCCTCTGTTTACATAAACCAACAGGGGACTGAGGCATGAAACAGATTCTGGATTAATGAAAGATTAATTAAAGGATTTTGAGAGAAATATATACATTCGAAATGGTGACTCCGGTAACACTTTACAATGAGGGTACATTAATTAACTGTTAGTTAATGCGCAATAAGCATTTACTAAGCATTACCTAACTGTTAATAAACGCTTAGTAAATGCTTAATACACATACACTAAGCATTAACTAACTGTTATGCTTAGTTTATGATTAAATAAGCATTAAAGCTGGGGTGGAGGATTTGGGGAGAAAATGGCAGTTGGGCTAGAGATTTGAATCCAAATCCCTCAACCGCTCCACTTGTTCTCTTTGGTCCCTCCCCTATGGTCCCTCCCTGACACGCTCTACACCAACAATGTCGTGCCAAAGTGAATGGACAGTCCCAACAGCCAATAAGACAGATAATCGGAGCCTCGCTCTGATTGGTCAAAGTGTACAGCTCATGTTAACTTTGGCCTATCAGAAATCACAAAGCATTAACTAACCGTAAATAACTAAGCATTAACGATTACCTAATGCTTAATAAGCATTTATTTACGCATTAACTAACTATTAATAGCTTTAACTTAGCATTAACTAACAGTTAATTAATGTACCGTTATTGTAAAGTGTTACCGTGACTCCCTGAGATGAGTCCACCTGGTGTGCATTAGATGTGACCCGCATGCTAGACATTAACAATGATGTCATTTGGTGTCTTTATTACAGCAATCACACAAAATAATCCAGTTTAGAATTGTGGAACGCTCCTAAAGAAGAACAATGTCCTCCTGTTTGAAACTAACCGGATTGCTGAAGAAGAGGAAGTGGGTAAGTGCTGTGATGGAAACATTTTGGACAGATGGCTGGATGGAATTGAAGGGGTACATTCACCATGTGCTCCCCCTAAGGTGCTAACCTCTTGGAACCAGTGGAATTTACTATTAGCACAAACAATTTATATTGTCAAGAACAGGAAGCTTGCACTGAAGGCTTGCTCAGACCATCGTTCTACTATTTGATCAGTTTCTGAGCAACATCAATCTATTTCATCTTTGACAATATTGGCTTCTTTTGTTGATTAAAAAGTATTTTATTTTGGTCATATTTTGTATCATATCACATCAGCACTTAAATAAATGCTAAAATTCTGATGATACTAATTCCTTATGAAAAGTGTTAATATCACTGACAATGGAGCAGTGACATAGAAAATAAGTCCGGGTCTACCACCTTTAGTATTACTACAGTAGTGACATTCATTGCTTGCATGAACTTGAGTTGTATGCCTAACAGCAGGCTGCAGCCCTCTGTTGTCAGGAGATATAAACCTCCTCTGCTCCCTCCCTCTCTCCCTCCCTTCACTGAGTCATAGTGGAGGGGGGAGGAAAACATCAGGATTAGGTTCTGTGCCTCTAATCACTTAACTCCTCACACCTGATGGCACACTATTAACTTTGACTGTCTCCAGTGACCCTGCGGGTCGTTGCCCATCACATCAAGTTTTTATTAGGGAATTTTCCTCATCATTAGCCATGGCCTGGAATCGAGCCATTAATATTCATACTGGCAAACCAAAATGAGGTCCTACTGATTTTCCATCATCTAGACTATATCTGAGCAGCTGCCGCCGTTAACAATCACCCTAGTACTGCACACTGGCCAGGGATCATTATAGGGCTCCATAAAGCTCTTCCTCTGGGTCTGCCATGATGGGAAGGAGGGCAAGGTGGAGGAGGAGCAGGAGAGGGATGTGAGACTTGTAGCCAGTCTGAGAGAAATGGCCCAGCTCTGCCAACAATCTGCCTGGAAGTGTCTTGCATAAGGACCGGCGCTGTCAATGCTAACAACCCCTGCAGGCTTTTGCCAGGGATACGGCTGAGATACACAGAGTCTCCCTCACACTAGAACACATGTTGTTTATCAGTCAGTAATGGCAGCTAGGAATGCATCGCTTTGTAAAGGTTGGAAATGCTGTTGTGACGTGTTATTTTCCAATAAACAATACGTGGTGTACATAGAAGGCTATTGTTTTCCACGTGTAGTAATACATCCTGAAAGAAATGCAATATTTTGAAAGTATTTTCAAGAAACTAGTTCATACAGTATATACCTTCGAAATAAGAGTGAGTACATGCTGCATGCGTCCAGAAAGCTGGCAATGTTTCCCCATATTGCAGCTCATCACCAGAACGATCCATCCTGTCCCTGCTTCTCTTTTACCAGAAGAGGGCCTCGATTATCTGTACTGCCAGCGAGAGCAGGCGTTCCATAGGCTTCATACGGTGTGAACACTGGCCTGATAAGGGGCTCCACAGCAACAATGTCCCGGCACCTCCTGCTGATCTGCTGCCCATTACCCAGAGCTGAGACTAGCTGGCCCTGATGCAAGGGAAGGCCTCCTCTGTGTTATGGGAAATAGCAGCAATTACAGTAAGCACGTTTTCACACCTAATAGTCCGCTTATGGTTCACTTCCTTGGTTTGCACCAAATGTTAGAATGATACATGGTTTGGTTTTTCAACAGGTCTGGTTCTCACACCTACCGTTTCCTCTGGTCTGAATCAGTTGGTGAAGTGAACCAAAATAAAGCGGTGTAAGTCAAGTGAGAATGTTCTTTTCACTGATTGGTCAGAAGTAGCCTGGTCCAACCAGACCATCGTACTTCATTTCATTTGTACAGAAGGTCTGGAAGTGCTGTAATTGGCAAACGTTCACTCACTTGGAGGCGGGTGTCTGTCGAAGTTTAAAACTATTGGATCTGCCCAGTGCCACTCTGGATTAGCCAACCAATCGCATCACGTTTGGTCGTCACGTGTGTCATGAGCCGGCTTCTGACGGTGCGTTCCAGTTGCACGGGGAACTCGGAAATTTCCGACTTCACTACATATTGTAGTCTATGAATCTACCGGTACCTGGCAACAGTAACTTGTTAGAGCCTAACATTTAGTTATTTGGACGAGAAAGGTTTTAGGCGTCCATACTTTCGCGAGCAGATGCACTGGAACACAGACAGGTCGGAACTCGGAACTACCAAGTCGGAAATCTCCTTCTTCCGAGTATAAAGGAACGCAGCATTCAACTGAAACTGGAGCGCGACTTCGACGTCATCGTTCTCAGCCACTCGCTCTGTTCGCTGATTGGACGACTGTAGATTCTCCGGAGAATCTGGGAAATGCGCTGTACACCCAGACTGACTACTGAAGGGAAAATGAAATTTGGCCGGAAGTAGGCGGGCGGGCGGAGCCAGGCTAGGTCAGAAGTGTCTGGCGCAGAACAATAACGTAGTTCCTGAACTTCTCTATAATTGGTCATAATTTCCATGCAGGAAAACTACAGAAATAAACTACAGAAAGAAGATTGTTTTCCTCATCCCATAAAGTATAGCGTAGCTGGCCTGAGAGCTGGTAACGTTGTCACCACCCACAATTGGACTGCATCAGAGTTAGTTCAGAAGAGTCATGAGACCACCTCTTCAACAAGGTCCACAGCAAAGGTGGAATCGAAGTCGGTTTCAATCAAACTAAACACTACTCAGTTAACCAATGCTTACTTTAGAATGAACTAAGCATAATGGTTAGCTAATGCTTAGTTAATGTGAATTAATCAGTAACTAAGCAGTTATTGACAGTTAGTTAATGTGTAGTAAATGCTTATTAAACATTAGCTTAGCATTAGGCAACAGTTAATTAATGTACCCTCATTTTAAAGTGTTAACGATTTCTTTAAATCGCTTAAGTGAGAGGTGCCACCCTTAAAGCGGCCACGAGTATCATTTAAATATCTTTTAAACAGCCTCATGTTTCCTCTGATAATCATAAATTACCTTTAACAGCAAACGAGACCATCAGTGCAAAGAAATACGTTTTTATATAGTTTGTATTACTGCTTTTGGTCTGGTCGCACACCCAGTCCGATTTTCGGTTCGCTCGTGCAGGCTCTATGGTCACATATCCGTATTGGTCGCAGATTTCAGTGTGGAGCAGCAACGCGATTTGAGAAGCCTATCCCTCCAGGTGAGGGAAGGGAAGCGGGAGCCTTGTTTGAGACAGATATTTGTCGTCATAATGACTGATAACGGGGCTGAACCATCAAAGAAAAAAAAGAGAATGCAATGAGGAAAAGCTAAAAGGGAGAGTGATATAGGCTACGGCCGGCGGGACGAGGGCGTTGCCAAGCAACGTGTATACAATTTCACGAGAGCGAAACTAGACTGCAGTGTTTACTCCTAAATGAATGAGCGGTTGGTACTAACACAAAGTTTGCTTTGCTTCACCATCATCAGATATCCATTATCTGAAATAGTCATTATTTTCAACAACACAAACACATTACCTCATCGTGATCCATACTAACTGCCGTCTCTCGTTCATTCGCTCGTGAGGACACTTTTAGCTCCGTGAGAGAGAGTAGTTAGTAGGGGTGGGAATCTCTTGGCACCTCACGATTCGATTCCGATTCAGAGGTCAACGATTCGATTCAAAATCGATTTTTAATGCATCTCAATGCAAAACATTTTTTATGTACATACCCATGCGTGAATTTCAAAAATATATTTATATGCACATCTGAGTTTGCTACTCAGAGTTTGCTAATCACTTTCTACTTTTTTGATGATCATTAAAGACAATCAACAGATGAATTGCCTTCTCTAATATTGTATTAGAGAAAAGCTTTTCTTGTCACAAATATGACTTTCTATGACCAGTGCAATAATCAATGCAGCTTTCAACACAATATGGAAGTATGTAAAAACTAAACCGATTCAGTTTAATTTTATTTCTAATCTCGTAAATCATGTTTCTATAGGATTTCTATTCTATCATCTATTTTCTATGTGATTTCAACACATTGTACAAAAAGTATGGCCTGGAATTCAGCTCTCATACAAAAACGTAAACAGAGATAAAGCCAGTGCAGGTCATGGGTTTGCTGCTCTCAGCCCTTTTGAAGCCACTTTGGAAACAACTCGCACATGTGTGGTGTGCATGCGCAATGGCGCAGGAAGTATTAGTATTTACAAAAAAAAAATAATAATAAAAAATAATAAAATAAAAAATAAAATAAAAAATCGATTATTAACTTTTCTGAATCGATTCAGAATCGTTCGAGAGAGAATCGATATTAATCGGAAAATCGATTTTTTTTCCCACCCCTAGTAGTTAGGTGACGCTGCTGCATCAACTCATTGCAATCAGGTGTGTGTAGCACTGACTGGCATTAGTTGATGCAGTGTCAAAACCACTGTCACGGAGCCGAAAAGAGTCCTCACACTTTCAACACACGGACATGCACTATATTGCGCCCTTCTCAGTTCACACTCGCATGCCTGGCACGAGCTAGAAAACAGCTTTGCGACAGCGGGCGTCGTAAAAATACTACCGCTTTTGTCCAAAGGGGACGCCAACGTGCCATGTTACTCGTAGTGGCTTTAAGTGGTAGTTGTACATTGTTGATACAATTGGATCTGACAGGTTATGTGGTTTTCATGTTATATCTCTAGTGGATGTATGTTATTAATAAGGAAACATGGGTTTGAAAATGGTGCGCTGATTTCATAAACAGACTGCACAGTCAACAACTCTCAGCAGAATGAGGACATGAGGTGAGACACCAAAACAGATGCAGCCGCCTCAGCACCGTCTTCCAAATAATTAGAGCTGAAATGACAACTTTGTAATTCTGCTGCTATGTTTTTATAGCCGTCGCACGTGTCACAATGCTGTGTCTACCACACACGCAAACAAGCGAAGATGAATAAACATTAGTTGTTGTCTAGGGCTGGTCGCGGAGCCTGCAGGCTCACAAAGATCCGCTTTGTACAAAATAAAAATATTTAATTTGAAACACTGACGCCAGGCAAAATGAAATTAAAAGGAACTCATGCTAACTGCTCAAACAAATTACTCGCAGTGCGCCAAATTACATTTGCTCCTCCATCAGCGAGATCAAACGAGCCTAGTTTGACTCTCCTGCGCTAATGATTTCCTGCACTCACCTCCCTTTGGCTTCCCAGGGGTTTGCATAAACACTCAGTCTGGGCTTTTTTTGTTTGTTTGTTTGTTTGGTTTATTTATACATTTTCCCAGTTCTACGTCTCGTCTCTCTCTCGTTGACTTTGCCCACGCCGGAGGCAGGCTGGATGAATTAGAGGGATCTATAATGTAATCCCAGGGACCGTAGGCTTGTGAAAAACCTGCTCAATTAAAGCAGGATGATCCCAGTGGGAGCGTCCCCGCTGGAGCGTGGGGTGACTGATGCAGACCTTTGCTTGGGATTAATTAGCATGCTAAGTGGTGAAGCACGATAGCAGGCGGAAAGCCACAGACCAACTACAGTATCTTACATCCACCAGCTCCGACAATACTGCTAGTACTGTTGTGGTCTAGCCACCCCTCTCTGTCCCCTCAAAGCCTGATTTAACCTCCTGACAAAGGCACACAGGTATGGACTGAACACTGAGTTTAGTGGACTTTTAGGGTGTCTGGGGTAGAGCACCCAGCTCAGACCACCTTCAATATTGGTTTACATTTTTGTATTTTTTTTGGCATTTTCAAGCTTTATTAGATAGTACAGAGCTGAAATGGGGAGACAGAGAGAGAGGGGGGATGACCTTCAGTAAAGGATTTGAACCCGCGACCATTGCAACAAAGGCCGGAGCCAATATGCTATGCGCTCTATCCACTACGCCACAGGAGCGCCCCTGGTTTAACTTTTGTTGAAAGAAATTACAATTAAATTTTTTTAATTCAATTTATACAATTATAATTTCATTCTATTTAAAAAAAAACAATGGCAGATTTAGCCTGTTCCTCTTTAGTAGTACACTTCCTGTGGACGTGCCGGATCATAGCATATTATCACATGATGACAGAATGGTGCCAAAGTCATGCTCTACATTCGGATAGAACCTGGATAGCTGAGTTGGTCTAAGATCAGGGAAGTTAAAGGACTGTAGCTGAAAGAGTTGACTTGTTTTGCTCCTTGAAATCATGAGCAGCATGCTAACATTTGGGGGGGGGGGGCTTCAGAATGAAAGACAACCCATGGATAAAAAATGTTTGCACGTTGCACAGGGAAAACTGTGTAATGTGAACACAACAAAACCCCAACATCTGCATCAAATTCACATCTATGACTTTGTCAAAGGTTTTTCTCTTCTTTAGCTGAAATGGTTTCTAACTACTACACTGCAAACATATCTGAATAACACAGATTATTTATGTTTCTTATCTATTTAAAAGCTTCGTTCTGCTGCTTTGATTTCAGGGTCAGCTCCTTAAACATCTATTCTAAGAGATATATATATATATATATATATATATATATATATATATATATATATATATATATATATATATATATATTGGCATTTTCTAGCTTTATTTGACAGTACAGAGTTGAAATGAGGGGGGATGACCTGCGGTAAAGGTCCATGGGTTGGACTCGAACCCGTGACCACTGCAACGAAGGCCAGAGCCAATATGGTACGCACTCTATCCACTACACCACCGGAGCACCCTATCAAACATCTATTCTTAGAGCATTTTTGGTTAGGGCATCGAGGAACTTGACAAAAGTTCAATGGCTAACTGCCATTATTTAACATTTGGAAGTGTTAGAGCACACAGCTTTTATTTTATGCCAGTGGGTTGTCGTGTGATTGAGTTAAGGGTCAGCTGTCATTTTGTGCACCAGTGTTTTCCTAGGCCACTGGTGACTGCTACCCATAAGTGCTGTTACAGTGTGTCTGAATAAGCCATCGTGCTCTTATGAAAACTGACCTACCCTCAGCTAAACCCAAGCTTTTCAAGCCAACTCAGCACACACTATCCCACATGGTTTATGACAACCCCTCTCTGGGCTTTCTTACAGCCCTAGAGAGAGGAGGAGGGGAGAGAAAATCACTCCAGTGTTTTGTCAGCCGTAATTACTCTCCAATTATATGGTCAAAATATGGCATTACAGGGCACTGTGTTGTCCGGGCGGCGTGGCTTTGATCAAGTTGTGGCGGAATGTGTTTCGCATTAGAGGCTCCAGCCATGATGTATGTTTCCTGTCATGACAAGGATAACAGTGAGGTCAGCAGAGCAAAGCCCCTCGGGAGCTAGAGCAGGCACTCCCACATCCATCCCTAAGCCCCCCCCCCCCCCCCACCTCAGCCTCAGGAGGCAAGAGGGCAGTAAGGAAGACAAGTACAACGTAGGAAAATAAAATAACAGGGAAGTGTTTCAGAGAGGGAGGTGGGGCAACTCAAATAAGAAATCGTCCAAATCAGTTTTAAAGTAATAAAAACATGTATTACAATCCAGTACGTTTTTTAAAATGAAAATTCACTGTGTGCACATTGGGGAATTCAATTTAGAAACAGTACAATCAATGTGCTCCTCTCACAGTGTAGCTAGAGCGTTTGGGGTTTTTCTTACCAACTAAACAAGTGATATCGTTTAACACAGTATTTAGTATTTCTCACCAAAATTTGATGTGTTAGCCTGGCTCCGCCCGCCCACCTACTTCCGCTTAAATGTCATTTTCCCTTCAGTAGTCAGTCTGGGGCTGTGGTGAATTCATGTGTTCGAGATCAGGAAAATTTCCGGCCGTCCAATCAGCGAACAGAGCAAGTGGCTGAGAACGATGACGTCGAAGTCACGCTCAAGTTTCAGTTGAATGCTGCGTTCCTTTATACTCGGAACTCAGAGATTTCCGACTTCGTAGTTCCGAGTTCCGACCTGTCTGTGTTCCAGTGCATCTGCTCGGGAAAGTATGGACGCCGACAACCTTTCTCATCCAAATAACTAAACGTTAGGCTCTATCAAGTTACCGTTGCCAGGTACCGGTAGATCCATGGACTACAATATGTAGTGAAGTCGAAAATTTCCGAGTTCCCAGTACAACTGGATCGCACCGTCAGAAGCCGGCTCATGACATACGTCACGACCAAACGTTATGTGATTGGTTGGCTGGGCAGATCCAATAGTTTTACACTTCAACAGACACCCGCCTTCAAGTGAGTGAACGTTTGCCAATAGAGCAGTTCCAGACCTTCTGTACAAATGAAATGAAGTACGATGGTCTGGTTGGACCAGGCTAATTGTGTGTATGCTTCAGGATGTAAAAAGCATTTCCAAAATACTTATTTAATTATATGATTTATATTTTTTACAAACTGTGACGATCTTCTGTGATCAGCAGAAATTTCTCTACAACATAACGTGTGGTCAAAATCTTCCTCTGGGTAAATTTAAACTAAGTATAGCTTTATGTTTTCATTTTAAAAATCTAATTTTCAGTGTGGGTGATATCAGTGTTGAGGTGAACCCTTCAGTGGTGGGGAGATTCTTTTGGAGGTTAAAATGTATTGGCGCGATCTCTTGAGCGACAGCTCTCCGCCCGTTGTCCCTCACTTTGCCTCGGAGGTATACGTCAGCGATCTCCCTCCCCCCGACGTGATGTCGATTCCCCTTTTCGGCAAGAGGAGTGAGGCGAGGTAGAAATCTCACAAGATGGCGACGCGCACAAACCAGGATTATTGGATGCCGTGTGAATAACTGAGGTCAGCCCGGATGCTACATCCATATTATTTACTATCTATGCTTTGTATGCGCTATTGTGAATATTCACCCAACAGATTGTCTCTTGGGTTGGCATCGCTCTGTAAGAACCCACTTATCAAAGATGTCCATGTGGGTAAAGGAAACATTTCACCACAGCAACTCTGAGCTCAGCAGAGCTCGCCAGACTTCTGCTGGTCATCTGCTGAGGGCCAGTAAGAGCTCCTCCTGGGGGATATTAGTGGCAGCCCAGGCCAGGCATGTGCAAACTCCAAGACCCCCCACCATACCCATCCCCATCACTGCTGAATGCTGGCCTATGCTGCGGACACCACCATCTGTGCTGCCTCCCGTTGGTAAGTTGGCAAAGGAGCAGCCCTCCTCTGATTTGGGCGTTTGGCCCGGGGGCTGGTGTCTGTGGTGCAGTGAGGGATGCTCCCTGGTGGTTCAGAGAGCCACTCCATAACGCTTTCCTCATGAGCACTCCTCCGGAGGGCTGCTGGAACGTCTTGGAGCCATCTGGGGAGAAGTGGAGCGTGGCAGGGAGCAGCTGGACGCTTACAGCTGCAATTTAAGCCCTGGCAGCTCGGCTCCATATCAGTCAGTCAGGAGACCCAGGGTGTATCTCACAACACAGAGAGCTCCCGCTACACACTCCTGACATCAGCCACTCACTACATGATGGAAAAATAGTAGAGCTGCCCCCTGAAAGTCAGGTCAGTAGCATTACAATAAAAATAGGGCTGTCAAGCGATTAAAAAAAATAATCTAATTAATTACAGGCTCTGTGATTAATTAATCTAAATTAATCGCATACTTTTATGCCACTTTTATACCTGTTTATAAACAGCTGTATAGCCTACTACAGTTTGTTTTTCGGTCTCTCTCTGTCTCTCTCTCTCTCTCTCGCTCTCAGTCTCTCGTAACTTCTGTCTCCTCCCCTCAGCCAGGTTTCTACATGAAATAAATTTAGGAACTAGCGCCGAATTTTCTCAAAAAAACTAAATGACGACATTCCATCTCCCACAACAGACAGCGCTGTACTGCCACAGATGTGCATAGCCTATGCCGACTCATTCACCATCGTCGTACTCATAGGCAAAAATATTGACACACACACACACACACACACACGGGGCGGGTGTCCGTTTATGCGGGAGACGAGACAGCTAGCAAACAAAATTGAGACACACGGAGGAAGATTGAGAGATACTGTTTTGAACCTACATTGTTGCACCCACTAAATCAATAATGCACAGACACTGCGGAGAATAAAGTAAGATGTCTTCCTACCTTCATGCTTATTTGCCCGATGCATCCCATAAACCGTCCATAGAGCCCTCGGCCCCTTTCCCCTGCTTCTCTCTTTACTTTTCTTCCTTTTACCCATGTGGGCCGTGTCTGCAAGCTACAGGTGCAGCTGCGCACCACTTTTGCACCGGGTCAAAGGGCATTATAGAAGTGCGATTAATCTGCGTTAATATTTTTAATTGCGCTAATTTTTCTGTGATTAATTAATCAAAATGAACGCGTTAATTTGACAGCCCTAAATAAAAGACAATAAAAAAGCAAAACACTGACGTAATCATGCCGTGCCAGTAGGGGGCGATAACCATGTCACGCCAGACACCGTAGAAAAGAGTAGTGAAAACAAAACAAGATGGCAAAAACCAATGGGATTTATACGTTTGTGCGCCATATATTGATTCTGTTCTGCTAGGTGTAGCAATGTTTTTATAAAGACAGGTCACCTTAGAAACAAGAATCTAGGCCGCAAGCGTCTTGTTTATAACTTTAGTAGTTGCGTCTCAACTGAAACATTCTCGTTCTCTGTTCTCCGGCTCTGTGAGTTGTTCTGTTATCTTCTCACCCGCTCAGTGAGGTTCCAAATTGTCAACATCAAAATATCAGCCATAAAATTCACATGAGAAAACAAAAACAGTTAATATTTAAAGTTTTCTTCAACATAAAGAAATTAGTTTGGTGGTTCAGATGGGTAACATACACTCACCGGCCACTTTATCAGGTACACCTGTTTAATTACTTGTAAAAACAAATAGCTAATCTTCCAATCACATGGCCTCAACTCAATGCATTTAGGCATGTAAACAACATGCTGAAGTTAAAACCAATCATCAGAATGGGATTCAAGCAACTTTCAACGCCAAATTCTGACCCTACCACCTGACTTTCGCAACTGAAATGGAGACTCATCAGACCAGGCAAGACTTTTCCAATCTTTTATTGTCCAATTTTGGTGAACCTGTGCAAATTGTAGCCTCAGTTTCCTGTTTTTAGCTGACAGGAATGGCACCCGGTGGGGTCTTCTGCTGCTGTAGCCCATCTGCTTCAAGGTTGGTCGTGTTTTGCGTTCAGAGATAGTATTCTGCATACCCTGGTTGTAACGAGTGGTTATTTGAGTTACTGTTGCCTTTCTATCATCTCGAACCAGTAAGCCCATCCTTCTCTGACCTTTGACACAACAAGGCATTTTCGTCCACACAAATGCCGCTCACTGGATATTTTTTCTTTTTCGGACCATTCTCTGTAAACCCTTGAGATGGTTGTGCGTGAAAATCCCAGTAGATCAGCAGTTTCTGAAATACTCAGACTAGCCCTTCTGGCATCATCAACATTGCCATGTTCAAAGTCACTTAAACCACCTTTCTTCCCCATTCTGATGCTCGGTTTTAACTTCAATAAGTTGTCCCGTCCAGGTCTACAAGCCTAAATGCATAGAGTTGCTGCCATGTGATTGGCTGATAAGTTATATGTGTTAACAAGAAAATGAACTGCTGTACCTAATAAAGTGGCCGGTGAGTGTATACCGTATATAGCATATAATATTCTGGAGATGAAATATCTTTTGGGATGTATTGTTGTGATAAGTGGCGAATGCCAGTAAGGGAGCCACATGTTATCTTAAATTAAAGATGTGAAGTGTGGTTTGTGGAGATGTTATCTCCAGCCAAAGACAAGTGTTGGCAGGGTCTAGTCAGATAAAGTCTCTGGGAACCTTACAGTAGCACTTTACTTAAGTAAACACTCTTGAGTTGTTAAATGAAAGTACATAGAGACGGGTGGACGGGTTGATATCAAACAGCCTTCCTCCAAACTTATTCAGTATGTGTATATGCAATCGTTTATTCATATCCTGATTAAGGCAATATTTTAGCTCTTGGAACTGTAAGCACTGTAACCATGTTATGAGTCCTTGTTTGAAGTCTGATTATGGATTTCATTAATACAGGCTGGATTTCAATTGTTCTAATCATTGTGGCATGCTTATTATTCATTCAGATTTATTTTAGTATCTAACAAGAGAAATAATGATTTGTTTTTTTGTTGGGGGAATGGGTATAGCCATGCAAAAAACAGAGTTGGCCTGGCTAGCAATGGACGAATATACACAAACATTTTGGTTCAGCAACCCAAATAAAATACACCAAAATAAATAAACAAAACAATTCACTCCCTTATTGGGTGTTACCTAACCACATCCCTTCTGAATATTCACACTCGTAATGCATGTAAACATACAGAGGATATTATGCAAATGTAGGACTAACACAATCACAGTTAGGGATGGGAATCGAGAACCTAGTGCCTAGTACCTAGTGCCTAGTGAACCAATTCCTTGGAATCGTTAACATGCCTGCTTAACGATGCCGCTTATCGGTTCCGCTCGTTACAAATGCGTCATGACTTCAGACACGCGCTGCTTTGTTTTGGTTCAGAACGCAGCAAATATGACGTCGAGACAGAAGCGCTCTAAAGTGTGGTTGTATTTCAGGCGAAAAGGCGACAATACGGCCACTTGCAACAATAGTAAAGTTTCCATTTCATCAAACGACTCGTGCACAAGCACCAGCACAAGCAGGCGGTTAAACGTTTAAACGTCCGCTGCCTTACTTAACGGCACCAGAATTGCCCATCACTTGGATTTGAACATACAATGTATATGAATTAACGTGTGTGTAGGCCTAGGTGTGGGCAAGTGAAAGGGGGAGATACATAAAAAGGCGAGAGCAGCATAAAGCAAAGCAAAAAGGATTTCTTGACCGCTGCCAAAGGCCCGCTGTTTACTCTCGTTCATCAGCTGTTATAATGCTGCCTTTACGCACGGGGGTGGAGACAGACCCAAAACAACACACAGCGGGACTCGGCGGTCCGGTGATAAGCAAACGTTTAACAAGACACTTTATAAAGACAGTAAGGCACACTTAAAATAAAGATCTCTGTCCGATACAATAAGCTCTGCCTTGGATTACTTGATGGAGCGATCGATGTGTATAAAACCATCCGCTACGTGTGTCTGATGACGGGCCATTATATTAAAGGCCTACTTCAATTCTAACCCTACATTTCTCTTACTGTGATGTTACAGTAAGAGAAATGTAGGGTTAGACAGTGAGACCATAAAACACTCTTTCTGCCTTTTCTCAGGCTAGGATGAACCAATTTAAATTTTCTTTGCACATTTATACTACATAGGATCTCAGAATTCAATACACCTTCATATTCCCACCGTTAATAATAAACAGCGCGCTGCACATAAGAACAGCATGTACATTGTAAAGCTGAGATGGAGCGGTGACTACTCTTTGCTGGCGTGGTGAAGAATAAGCAAAGCGATAGATTCTCTTTTAGCCTTTATGGCGTATTTATTCTCTTCTTGAATAGCCCTACAAATCGCCTGCCAACTTCAGCGTCGTAGTCAGTTCAACAACAACGTTCAACGTGACAGTTTGACCTGAGGCGTTCCTTCCATGGACCTATAATAAGGGTTCCTTCACTTGAACGTAGTGACATCATCACGTTGTCCTTTCAGAGTAAGGGCGCAATCATATAATAACACTCAACATACATTAAATATCTCGTATCCTTCCTGAGAGGGCAAACATGATGATTTTTCTGCATAAAAATGGTTGATTTACCAAAGTTGATAGTTGGTCTTATCTTTTCAAAAGACTTATTTGTATTTTTTCTGTCAGTTGAATTTTGTTTCAAGTGCAAATGAGCACAGTTAATATTCCAAAAGGCATAAGCTGACTGACTGTTTTCAGTCTGTGTTTTTAGTTTTTAGGGCACATAATGGCATTTGGGCTTAAAAGCCAAACATTTATTTTTTGTCTGGACCAATTAATGTGAAAATTGACAATTTCCTAATCCTCAAGTAGCCTACTCTTGATAATCTTTCAAGGCACACACTAGACACACCTCTGATCAGATATTAAAGAGAGATAATATAAACAAACTAATTTGTACTTATTCTCTCACCCAATGAGAATCGATAAGGAATCGGATCAATAAGCAGAATCGAAATCGTTAAATTCTTATCAATTCCCATCCCTAATCACAGTACATTTTATGTTTCAGAACGTCTGTACAAATGACAATCATAAAATTGCTGACTCTTAAAATGTTTTTGTTTTCACAATCCTAAGAACAAAAACAAAAGTATTTTGGGAAAATAAATTAAATTTGCAATAGCAGTTCTTAGGGCTTTAGTCTTCACTACTTTGAAATGTGCCTCCATTTACAGTATAGAGACGTAGAGGAAAAGCACTGACGCACAGAAAGTAGACACGCACTCAGTCACAGACACAAGCAGAAAAATGTGCACTAACACAATATTGACAAAAAAAAGAAACTGGATTTTCTGCAAATGTCGATTGGTCACGGGAGACTCCACGGGATTTTTTTTTCAAGCTATACAAGTCTTGTTTCTTGTGTGGATCCACCACCTCTCCCCATGAGGAGCAATGTCAAAAAGATGCTTGTCAAATAGAGCACTAATTAAAGTGTTAAAGCTAAGAGAAGTATTGACTTCCTCTCTTCTTGCAACCTCCACAACAACTAGCAGCCCAGCTAACCCCAGTACTATGCTCCCTGAGGGAAACTCTTCTACCAGCTCAGGCCCAGGAGCTAACTGGAAGAAGAAAAAAGCCCCCACTAAGACCAATTAAGGCCTTCACTAGGAGACTGAAAGGAAGACAAATGGAGGCAGAAGGCCCGATTACAAGAAACCTTTGTACAGATGTAAAGCAATTAGAGCGGTCTCAGAGGGGCCAGACAGTGCGGTACCTGGGTGAGTCATGGATCCGACCAACAGCACAGTCCAAAGTTGGAACAATCCCTCTTTTCTGTTAAGGGCCCCCAGTCAGCCTGTGTATTAGTGTCGTATATCAGATCCGATAGGCCTGCTATTGGTTTTCTCTAGTGCAGGGGAAGAGGCAGTGTATAGTCTGCCAAAGAGGACCACTCCACCCTCCATTATGCGCCTGTTGGGAGAGGAACAGGGGCTCTATTATCAGTCCAGGCGGGGGCCCTTTTCCATAATACAAGCTGGCTAGATAGGGAGTGTGGAAGCTCTCAGGTGTCTCCTAGTTTAGTCAGAGAGGTCATTCTGATATAAAGCTGGGGGTAATTATACTGCAAAGCACCAGCGATTACCAGTCAGAGCACATTTATGGCACAGTGACCTCTACCTCACAACGGGGTGCCCACACATCCACATAGACGCGGCCTCACTCGGAACACCATCAATGTGAAAATCTAAAGGAAACATTCATAGAATTTTTTTAAAAAGCCAGAACTTCCTAATTGTCAAGGCCATCTTTGAGTAACGACTATTGACATCAGTTCGTTTGATCTGTTTTCCACTTCATTTTACAGTTTTTAATAAATGCAACATGCAGTCTTCCTAGATTTACCGGAACAATTGTATTGCAGGGTTTCTCCACTCATCTGCATACTGTATGTCATTGATGGTTAGAAAAAAAAGCAAATAGGGTCAGCACCTGCAGAGTAACAAATTGATTGCTTGTGGAAATGTATGTTCAGTGGTCCGATCTGCAATTAACTCAAGCTAAAGCCCTCCTCGTGACCTGAAATTATAAAATAATTTTGAAAAATGGATGCCTTGTCTGTAATGACCTTTTTTCCTTCCTCCAAGATGCGGCTAGCTGCAGCACTCATTATTTATGGCGGGCTTTAAAAAGCAGGTATAGGAGAATGAATGTGCTGCTGTCAGTGTGTGTAATGGGGCTAATAATGGTGTCCTGTCCGCCGCATAATCAACCCCACCCCCATAGAGAAGCTATGTCCTCTTCTCTGCCCGCTTTGATGTACAGCACGTTCTTCTCCTGCTTTAAAAGACTCAGTCTGTGAGTGGCAGTGTGGCCCGTATGAACGGACCACACAAAAGAGCTAGAGTCAGAACTAGTAAAGGCATCTTTAGGGGAATGAATATTACAGTTGTTTCAGCTATCTGTCTGCACCTTTATTTGCAGATACTTAACACTTACCATCAAACTATCACAAATAGATTTCCCGTCTGCTAAATGTTATTTCTAAAAGTGATTTAGAAGGATTCAATAGAGACTACTTTGTCTAATTTAATGTTAATGTCTTTTTAACCACATAAAAACAGCTCTGGGAAAACATGGCTGTCATCAAAGTGCAAAGCCCATAAATGTGACTATGTACTGCATAATAATAAAAAAAAATGCAATTGCAAGGAATTGCTAGTGCAGTAAATCCGCACAGCGGTGCCTAGCTTGATTTTGGGAGCTGAAGAAAAACCATTTGACTTCACAGTTCCAGCTAGAAGAAGTCCCTGTATGCTGCTGGTTAAAGACTTTAGCAGATGGCCAAATACTTGGCACCAGAAAAGAGCTGCTTGGAATATATTTTGGCAAATCTACAGACATACGGCAAAGGTGCATGCCAAACGCTTTCATTTCACACAAAAAAAAGATCTAGCCCGCGGCTAAGCAAAAGTATGTTAGGAAAGAAATAATAAGAGACAGAAACATGAGAGAATGACAGAAAGTTATAAAATATACACAATCTAATTTACTGTGGGCCCAGCCTGATCCCCTTTGTCTTAAATAATCACTGTCATAATGAGATGCAGTAAAAGGGATAAACATGGTTCTGCTTTTGATCAGTGTAGAATCTACAGCTCAGAGGGGCCCAATGAGGGGGAACCTGCCCCTCGGCACTCTGGGAAAAATCAGACTTTATTATCCTGGATTGGCCGGTGCTCACATCCCCTTTTGTCTGCGGCCAATAGATTAGGTGCAAGGACATTTTGTGGTGAGTGGATACACATTTAAGATCCAGAGGAGATCACTCGCGAGGATTTGGTATCAATAAAGACTCAGACAGCAGAGAAACTAAAACCCCACAAGGCCAGAAAATCAAATAAAAAGCTCATATCCTGTGTAACCCCACCCAGCTGTATCATTCCTGAATCAGTTGTCGAACAATGTTCAATAGAAAGTCATGTGCGCTGTTATAACAAAGACACATCCAGGAGAAATGGAAGGGGCTGAGAGCCTCGGAGGTCGACAACTACAGGAAGACAAAAGATGATTGGCAGTAAATGCAACATTAGTGGGAGGAATATCTCTCTCCAGGGCTTGTCAGACAGAGTACCAATCATTGTGCTGTACACAAGGTGCTTCCAACAATGCCAATCCTCAATCACTTTGCTTATGTTCTACTTGTGTCCCCTGCTACTTTGTGTTACACATTTGTTTTGATCTGGGACAACAGTCTCAAAACACCACAGCACTGTCAACACATTATCCACTTGTTTTCCCCCAGTACCCTATACATGTGATGCTTTGTATGATGGTATTGCCAACATACTGTATACTTCTTTCAAATCCTGTTAAAACGATACATTTTGTTTTATGGATGAATCATTGTATGGTTGCTGAATGATTTCTGCATTACAGGCTTCATTTAGCGTTCAATGTAAGTAAGAAGGTCATTTGCCACTTTGCAGTAAAGTAAACAGTACTGTATTGTAGTGACATGAAACCAAAATCGACTTGAATCGACAAAAAACACATAATACAGGAACAGAAAAGTAACTGTAAACCGAACATGAAAGTGAGGCCAAGGACGCTGTATCCCAAGAGTTAAGATGGCTTCCACCTCCGATGATTAGCCTCATCCATTGCTAATTACAGTGAATGGAAACTAATTAAGAGGAACTACGTGTCAGCTAATGAGCATTTGGGGGCTGTGTCCATCTTATAACATCATTTACACTGCACCACCCGGCAGATACTTTCTACTCTATCTACGAGAGCCACAGATGCCTTTTATATCCCAACTGAACACATTTAAAAACCACCCTTTGTGTGTCATTTACAAACAAGTAGTAATAACACCAGCTATTTAAGACTATAGCTAGAAGAACAGGGGGAAACGCAACACGACTACCCATCATCAACAACAATCCTTCTTGACTACTCAACACATACTGACAAAGCTCTAAGCTATCATGTGAGGGTATTCATCAACTGGGTTTGCTGCCAAATATGGTAAATATACATTTTCACCCCATAACCATTAAATCGTATATACAGTATCTGACTAAATGATTGTGTCTTCTATGTTTGCACGTTTGCGTATATAAAAACTTACAAACTTACTTACAAACAGGATCTCCACTTTGAGGCTGATCTACTAACGTTTGCTCACTGAGGATTGCATGTCAAATAACACACGCTGTCCATTAAGTACGTTTGACTTAATGAATATGCAAAATCAAGCGTTCAATCCCAAGTGCGCAAAATATGGGAGGAGTAGATGCAAAAAGGTTTAGCACACACACACACTGTGATTTAAAAAGCCTGAACATAATTGCGGTCGTTGTGATTTTGTCGATATTTGATACATTTGAAAAGCCGGTGTTAAACTGTTGTGCACGTCAGTTTAAGCTGCATCTACTGTGGTGAGGAGGAGACATAAAAGACAACTGATGAAGGCTTTATTTCTGATCGTGTTATGTTTGACAGAAACACAAATAATCCAGACATATCGTCCATCCAGCAGTTAAATTTTGAAGCTTTTCAAATGATTTAAGGGCTTATTAGCCATTCACAAGAAACAGTCACACAATATCTGCCGTGCCAAAATAGTCCAGGCATTATATAACTTGACCTTAAAAAAATTGCAACAGAAACCATTCCAACTGTTTTTGACTCATGAATATGTAATAAATAACATACTAAAAGTCTTAAGGAATCCATGTGGTGGAAAGTGGTTTTCTTAACCATACCTCGGCTTCCTAAAGTACTATTTTATTGTAGAGGTGATATGTGCCAAATTGTTAACCTTTTCAGAAAAGCATGAAACTTGGTACACTTATACAGTTTAGGGCCCTGAACATTTTCAGATATTTAGCCATTGCAAAATCTAATCACTCCATTGTAATGATTTATATGAAGAAAAGGTAGACACATTCTTGTAGACTATTACAAATATTTTAGCCAAAATAGTTTCAACTGCCATTTGTCAACCCAGCCCTAAGGATGATGGGTAATGTAGGATTCCGTTTTTGAAATCTACTAAAACAAACCTAATTTCTCATAATCGAAAAACAACTGATAGTCCAAACGTTAACCTAGCCTGGCTCCACCCGCCCACCTACTTCCGCCCAAATTTTATTTTCCCTTCAGTAGTCGGTCTGGGGTTGGGGCGTAGTGGGATTTTGCTCGAACAAATTTCTGAGTGTCCAATCAGCAAACAGAGAGAACGATGACGTCGAAGTCGCGCTCCAGTTTCAGTTGAATGCTGCGTTCCTTTATACTCGGAACTTGGAAATTTCCGACTTGGTAGTTCCGAGTTCCGACCTGTCTGTGTTCCAGTGCATCTGCTCGGGAAAGTATGGATGCCTACGACCTTTCTCATCCAAATAACTAAACGTTAGGCTCTAGCAAGTTACCGTTGCCAGGTACCGGTAGATCCATAGACTACAATATGTAGTGAAGTCGGAAATTTCCGAGTTCCCTGTACAACTGGAACGCACCGTCAGAAGCCGGCTCATGACATACGTCACGACCAAACGTTAGCCAACCAACGTTAAGCGATTGGTTGGCTAATCCAGAGTGGCACTGAGCAGATCCAATAGTTTTAAACTTCAACAGACACCCGCCTCCAAGTGAGTGAACGTTTGCCAATTACAGCAGTTCCAGACCTTCTGTACAAATGAAATGAAGTACGATGGTCTGGTAGTACCAGGCTAACTTTAACCCATCCTATTGTTGAATTATCAAGGCCACGTCCGTGTTGTGTTTTAAAACTGTGAAACGCTGTTGGTGTTATATTCATATGGTGTCATATTACTCCGTTCAGCTTTTTCTTCAGTTTACTGGCAAGTTGGTTTTTCGGAAAAAACATCGGAGTGAGCGCTCTGTCACCTGCGCCATGTGTATTTGATCGTTGCGCTTAAATCAGGTGGACAAAACGTTAGCATGTGATGTCTTTGTGTCACCAATCACGGAATCTTCGTGACAACTAATGCTGGGCTTACACTAGAGGACTTTTAAAACTATTTGAAAATACTGAAAACTGACCCTCTCATATCTAAAGACAATCAACTCACACCTGAAGACAATTAGTCATGAGTTCTCTGAGTTTTCAGTCACAGAATGAGATTTTGAAAATACATGGGAGGAGTAAATGCAAAAAGGTTTAGCACACACACTGTGATTTAAAAAGCCTGCAAATAATTGCGGTCGTTGTGATTTTGTCGATATTTGATACATTTGAAAAGCCGGTGTTAAACTGTTGTGCACAGACAGCTGCATCTAAGGGCATCATATTGCAAGACTACAACTAGATTCCTTTTGAGATTAATATTGACATAAGAAGATTGTCTGCGACTGTCAAATCGTGTGAAAAGTGGTGTAGTGTAAGGTATGCCCAGCATAAGTGACCAGAGATCATATGAATTCACTGTATCAAGATTATGAAAATAAAGTAGATAGAGATTTCAGTAGCAATCTTATAAAATAACTTCATCACACAACACATACAGTTGTGCTCATAAGTTTACATACCCTGGGAGAATTTATGATTTCTTCATTCTTCAGAGAATATGAATGATAACACAAAAAACTTTCTGCCACTCATGGTTAATGGTTGGGTGAAGCTATTTATTGGCAAACAACTGTGTTTACTCTTTTTAAATCAAAATTACAAAAGAAATTACCCAAATGACCCTGATCAAAAGTTTACATACCCCAGTTGTTAATACCGTGTATTGCCCCCTTTAACATCAATGACAGCTTGAAGTCTTTTGTGGTAGTTGTGGATGAGGTTCTTTATTTTCTCAGATGGCAAAGCTGCCCATTCTTCTTGGCAAAAAGCCTCCAGTTCCTGTAAGTTCTTGGGCTGTCTTGCATGAACTGCACGTTTGAGATCTCCCCAAAGTGGCTCAATGATATTGAGGTCAGGAGATTGAGATGGCCACTCCAGAACCTTCACTTTGTTCTGCTGTAGCCAATGACAGGTCATCTTGGCCTTGTGTTTTGGGTCATTGTCCTGTTGGAATGTCCAAAAACGTCCCATGCGCAGCTTCCGGGCTGATGAGTGCAAATTTTCCTCCAGTATTTTCTGATAACATGCTGCATTCATCTTGCCATCAATTTTGGCCAAGTTTCCTGTGCCTTTGTAGCTCATACATCCCCAAAACATCAGTGACCCACCTCCATGTTTCACAGTAGGAATGGTGTTCCTTTCATCATAGGCCTTGTTGACTCCTCTCCAAACGTAACGTTTATGGTTGTGGCCAAACAGTTAAATTTTGGTCTCATCACTCCATATTACTTTGTTCCAGAAGTTTTGAGGCTTGTCTCTGTGCTGTTTGGCGTAATGTAAGCGAGATACTTTGTGACATTTGCGCAGAAATGGCTTTCTTCTGGCAACTCGACCATGCAGCCCATTTTTCTTCAAGTGCCTCCTTTTTGTGCATCTTGAAACAGCCACACCACAATTTTTCAGAGAGTCCTGTATTTCAGCTGAAGTTATTTGTGGATTTTTCTTTGCATCTGGAACAATTTTCCTGGCAGATGTGGCTGAAATCTTTGCTGGTCTACCTGACCGTGGTTTGGTTTCAACAGAATCTCTCATTTTCCACTTCTTAATCAGCGTTTGAACACTGCTGATTGGCATTCTCAATTCCTTGGATATCTTTTTATACCCCTTTCCTGTTTTATGCAGTTCAATTACCTTTTCTCGCAGATCTTTTGACAATTCTTTTGCTTTCCCCATGACTCAGAATCCAGAAACGTCTGTGCAACACTGGATGAAAGATGCAATGGTCTGTCAGAAGCCCAGAAACTCACTGACCTTTTATACACACACACTAATTACAGACAAACAAGTCACAGCAGGTGATGATGGGAACCTTGAGTTGCCAATCAAACCTGTGTGTGTCAACTTTTGTGCATGTTATCAGGTCAAAGTCACTGGGGTATGTAAACTTTTGATCAGGGTCATTTGGGTACTTTTCTAGTAATTTTGATTTAAAAAAAGAGTAAACACAATTGTTTGCCAATAGCTTCACCCAACCATTAACCATGAGTGACAGAAAGGCTTTTGTGTTATCATTCATATTATCTGAAGAATGGCCAAGAAATCTTAAATTCTCCCAGGGTATGTAAACTTATGAGCACAACACATATGCTCTTTCTAGCTCATTATTTCCACTTTAAAATGCATACGTGGCGGCCATTAAAAGCTTCGAAGGGCTGCCGCTATAGGCTCGTCTTGTGTCACGTGACACAGGCGCAATGTCCGCTATAAACAATTGCATTTTGATATGTTAAAACATTCAAATTACTATGTATTCCTCGTTTGCAGGATTGTTCACTGACAGTGTTTTCTGTGGCGACTGGGTTGTACAGATAGTTCCTTCTGCAAAAAATCTCCCTTCAGTTCTCCAGCTCTCCTCTGTGGTATGTCCTAATTATGTCCATACTACTGCTGTGGAGTTAATAAGCAGCTGTAGCAGGCCGGGGGAAAGCCTCAGGTAACGCCAATTACCTGAGTGGCTATCGTTCCTGCCAGGTCTACCTGCGCCTGACAATGCCTGGAGGTCTCTCCCCCCCCCCCCCCCCCCCCGAGCTGGTACATCTGGCTGGATTGTTGCTCTTCTCATCCAGGCACATCCAGGAAATGTAATTAGGCCACCAGAACATGGCTAATGCTAGCTAGCTGCTCTGTTTTGAAACCTGCAATTTTTGTCACTTCCGCATTGGATGCTGGCAGAACTCAATGTGGTTGGGGCTTTGTGTTAACATGGTCGCCGAGAAAAAAAAAAGTCTGACGTAGACGCGCAGTAGAGGTAGGATGTGTGTTCCAGGGGTAACTGAGACATTTCTAATGACTGCACTCACTGTAGCACCAACTAGGCCTACAAACACTCTCTTCCGGCGCCGCACGAGTGGCTGCCCTTTACAGCAGCTCTTGCTCACTACTGAGCTTTTTTCCAATTTAATGTTATTTTTGTTTACTTCTTGTCGCTTTCTTTAATCGGTGCAGTATGGCAGCTAGACACGTCGAGTTTGTCGTGGTCTACCTGTTGTTAATTTCAATTTTCACCTCCGTGTCTGGGGACACAGCGCGCAGCCATGGTACAGTTGTTTACTCAAGGGACCAGCTGTTAGCATTCCGGGACACGGCGGTGCTACTACCCGAGGAGAGACCCGATGTTCCCCGCGAGCTGAGGAGGAAGAAACGGGGAAGCCGTGCAGGGACGGAACGTCGCGCCAGGAAAAGACGCTACAAACCCGTCCTACCCTCCATCATCATGGGAAACGTGAGGTCTCTCCCTAACAAGATGGACGAGCTAGCGGCGCTGACTCGCCATCAGAGGGATTACCGGGAGTGTAGCCTCTTGGTGTTCACGGAGACTTGGCTAACCGAGCTAACTCCGGACTCGCATGCTGCGCTGGACGGGTTCCACATCATACGAGCGGATAGGACAACGGAGAGCGGTAAGAGGAAGGGAGGAGGACTGGCAGTGTTTGTGAACGATAGATGGTGTAATTCTGGGCACATCACTATTAAGGAGCAGACCTGCACTAAGGACATTGAGCTGTTAGCTGTTAGCATGAGGCCACACTATCTGCCAAGGGAATTCTCGCATGTTATCATGGTGGCTGCGTATATCCCCCCCTCTGCTGACGCTGAAGCGGCCTGTGACGTCATCCACTCGGCGACAAGCAGGCTGCTGACACAACACCCCAATGCTCTCCTCCTTCTCTCTGGGGACTTTAATCATGCCCCTCCGTCCTCCACTCTGCCCACATTCACCCAGTATGTCAAATGCCACACCAGAGACAATAAGACACTGGATCTTCTTTATGCCAACACCAAGGAGGCATATTCATCAACACCACTCCCTCCCCTGGGCCGATCTGACCACAACCTGGTGCACCTCCTGCCTGTGTACACCACTCTTGCACAGAAGCAGCCAGCTGTGACCCGCACAGTTAGACGATGGACCGATGGAGCAGAGGAGGCTCTGAAGGACTGTTTCGAAACAACTGTGTGGGAAGTATTCAGTGATGCCCATGGGGAAGACATCGACGGTCTCACCGACTGCATCACGGACTATATTAACTTCTGTGTGGAGAACACCGTACCCACCAGGACTGTGCGGTGCTTCTCAAACGGCAAACCCTGGATTTCTCCAGAGATAAAGGCCCTCCTCAAGGAGAAAAAGAGGGTTTTTAGATCTGGCAACAAAGAGGAGCTGAAGACTGTGCAGAGGGAGCTGAGGATGAAGATCAGGGAGGGGAAAGATGTCTACAGGACGAAGATGGAGGACCAGCTGCAGCAGAAGAACACCGTCGGGGTCTGGAAGGGCCTCAAGGCCATTTCTGGGTTCAAGGGGCCCAACCAACAGCCTGAGGGGGACCAAAAGTGGGTGAATGATTTGAATTTATTTTTTAATAGATTTGACCAGCCATTCACCCCTCCCCCCACCCAGACCTCCCTGCTGCTGCAAACACCATCATCTGCACCCCCTGTGGACTACTGCCCCCCCTCTACCTCCCCCCCTTCCACAGCACTCGGCTCCCCTTCACACCTCTCATACTCAGCATTCTTCAACCAGCAACCCGCCCCCACTCCAACACCTTACAGCACCACACCCCCCAGAGTGTCCCTCCACCAGGTGAGGAAGGAAATGAGGAGGATCAAGGTGAGGAAGGCCACGGGTCCAGACGGCATCAGCTCAAGGCTCCTCAAATACTGCGCAGACCAGCTGTGCGGGATAGCGGAGCTCATCTTCAACTTGAGCTTGAGGCTGGGGAAAGTACCAGAGCTGTGGAAGACGTCCTGCGTGGTACCGGTACCAAAGACCCCGCGGCCCAAGGACCTCAACAGCTATCGGCCGGTGGCGTTGACAGCCCACCTAATGAAGACCCTGGAGAGGCTGGTCCTTGCCCATCTCCGCCCCCTGGTGAGCTCATCCTTGGACCCACTTCAGTTCGCCTACCAGTCTGGCATCGGGGTGGATGACGCCATCATCTTCCTGCTGCAGAGATGCCTCTCTCACCTGGAAAAGGCTGGAAGCACTGTGAGAGTCATGTTTTACGACTTCTCCAGCGCCTTTAACACCATCCAGCCTTTACTTCTGAGGGACAAGCTGGAGCAGATCGGGGTGGACCACCACCTGACTGCATGGATCCTGGACTACCTCACCAACCGTCCACAGTATGTACGGATACGGGAGTGTGAGTCAGATCGGGTGTCCTGCAGCACGGGAGCCCCACAAGGAACCGTTCTGGCTCCATTCCTCTTCTCCATATATACATCGGACTTCAACCACAACTCTGCTAACTGCCACCTGCAAAAGTTCTCCGACGACTCTGCAATCGTCGGCCTCATTTCCGCCGATGACGACGGGGAATACAGAGAGCTGAACCAGGACTTTTTAGGATGGTGCCAGCGAAACCGCCTCCAGATAAACTCCAGTAAAACCAAGGAGCTGGTGGTGGACTTCCGCCGGGGTAAACGCCCTCCTCCGGTACCGGTGAGCATCCAGGGACTGGTCATTGAGATCGTCAAATCTCATAAGTACCTGGGTGTTCACTTGAACAACAAACTGGACTGGTCCGACCACATACACGCTCTATATAAAAAGGGTCAGAGCAGACTCTTTCTGCTGAGGAGACTGAGGTCTTTTGGGGTGCAGGGAGCACTCCTGAAGTCCTTCTTTGACTCCGTGGTGGCATCAGCCATCTTTTATGGAGTGGTCTTCTGGTGCAGCAGCACCACTGCAGCTGACAGGAGGAGACTAAACAAGCTTGTGAAGAAGGCCAGCAGCGTGCTGGGACGTCCTCTGGATACCGTGGAGGTGGTGGGGGACAGGAGGATGATGACTAAGATCTCGTCCATGTTAAGCCACGCCTCCCACCCAATGCAGGACACTCTGGCAGCGCTGCACAGCTCCTTCAGTCACCGGCTGATTAATCCCCGGTGTCTGAGGGAGAGGTACCGGAAGTCCTTTCTCCCCGCTGCTGTCAGGCTGCACAACAAACTAAGCTCTCATTAATCCATGTTCATTTCAGGACTTTTGGACACATGGTCATTTTACTTTATTTTTACTTTACTCACTGTGGACACTTTAATTGTACTCAGCTGGTGCAATATAAATACGCTGAAGCACTTTTTATATGTATATATACTATATATACTCTTATTCCGTCTGTATATCTAACTAGAAATGTTCTTACTGTTTCTTGAATTTTATTGTATTTTATTTATATTATATTATTTTATTACTATGTGTCTCTATTGTATGCAAGGCTGCTGTAATTCCGCAATTTCCCCACTGAGGGACTAATAAAGGATTATCTTATCTTATCTTATCTTACTAAGGATGAAAATCAAGCAATCAAGCTCACTCGGGCCACAGCTTGTGGCCCGAGTGTTTAGCCATAATGAATGAATAAAACCGAGGAAGTCTTTAGAATACTGTGTCATCAAGTTCTCAAGCTTGCTTATTAGGGATGCTAATATAAAGCTACATCTTGACAAATTCCCTTTCGTAGATTAATCCATATCTAATACCATTAATCTGAAAGCAAGCATGCGGCTCCTCTTCAGCCATGAGCCAGCGCTTTACGTTTTTCATTACAGAGAGTTGCTTAGCCAGCTGCAGGTTTAATTCCCAGGTATTTACCGTCTCATCTCACTTTCTTTCTGTTTGGGTGGCAAATACATCTGTGGAAAACTCACTTTGGATTGGGGAATACATTATAAAGATAATAAAGATGGCTCAATCATGAGGCATGAAGCAGCGCTGAGCTATGAACTCAGTACACTATAGGCCACAGAAACTTATTTGAACACACTTCTTTAGTGTACATGAAAACTCACAAACACACACATACCTTAACTCTGCATGGCTTCACAAGGGAGACTAGGCTTATAATTAGCCACACAAGCTGCAATCAAGAGCCCAATGACAATACTTCTCCTGTGGCTTGTTTTCCTAACCTCCAGAAGACCTGAGGCGGAGGTCCACTTACCCCGTCAGCACAGGCCCACCCCGCTGAAATCAAAACACTGAAATCACTCCATTCCACTGCAGCACCACTGATTAACTGTGCAGAGTGCAGAGTGCAATTTGCTAAATTACAAGTATTTTGCACATGTAAATATAGTTTAATTACAGCAATTAAAGAACATTACAGGAGATTGGCAGATGGGGAATGTAATGTTGTTTTAATTAGAGTTTTGGATGCACTAGTAACACCAACAGAATGTTAACCCCCCTCAGAACAGAATGGGCTGTTAGGGCCCTGACAAATTGTATCCTGATGCAGCTTTTCTCCAAGCCTATAATCACCTGCAGCTTCAACGTGTGTGTGTGCGTGTGTGTGTGTGTGTGTGTGCGTGTGTGTGTGTGTGTGTGTGCGTGTGTGCGTGTGTGTGTGTGTGTGTGTGTGTGTGTGTGTGTAACAGAAAGAACGAGGGTATAACAAAGACAGAAAATAGGAAAAAGTGAGAGGCATAGAAGAGACTGAATAAAAAACAGATGTCCCTTGACCGTGCTATTCTAAGAGTAGCGAGCTGAATTAGGTTGACAAGTCCAAATATTTTGACAACGGTTAATATGGCATTAGAGGCAATTAAATGGGGTTTAGACACTGAGATCAATCACAGAAAATTAGAAACAGCTCATGCGCTTGGATACGAAGAACCCTCAGAAATTTAAACAAACAAAAAAGGTCTTGGAGCAACATCAAAAGCTTAGCCAAGAAAAAGAATGAACTAAGCTGACATGAAGTTAAAAGAAATCCTGACCACAAAAGCAAACCCAGATCAAAAGGCTTTGCTGGGATGACTATACTGTAGATTACTATAGGTGGGCCAGTATAACGCTGTTTAAAGTAAACACCTTCACATATAGAAATTACAATTAGAACCCTGCGAGAAAAAAAACTTATGCTCAACTCAATCACTATACAGTACACATCATGGTGACTGTGGTGAATGTTTGTGCATCTCATTACAAGGGATTTGGGGGGGGGTCAGAAAAATCTCCCCTCTCACAACCTACAGTAGAGGAAATAAGTATTTGATACCTAACTTATTTTGTAAGTTTGCCCACTTACAATGAAATGAACGGTCTATCATTTTAATGCTAGGTTTATTGTAACAGTGATAGACAGAATATCAAAAAGAAAATCCAGAAAATCACATAAAAAAAATATAGAAAATTAGAAATTATTTTGCATTTCATTGCGTGAAATAAGTACTTGATCCCCTATCAAAACATTGCTTAGTACTTGATGGAGAAACCCTTGTTGGCAAGTACAGAGGTCAGACGTGTCTTGTAGTTGATGACCAGGTTTGCACACATCTCAGGAGGATATTTGGACCACTCCTCTTTGCAGATCCTCTTCTAATCTTTAAGGTTTCGATGCTGTCGCTTGAGCTTCAGTTCCCTCCACAGATCTATTGGATTAAGGTCCAGAGACTGGCTAGGCCACTCCATGACCTTAATGTGCTTCTTCTTGAGCCACTCCTTTGTTGCCTTTGGTGTATTTTGAGGGTCATTGGCGTGCTGGAAGACCCATCCGCGACCCATTTTTACAGACCTGGCTGAGAGAAAGAGGTTGTCACCCAGTATTTCATGGTACATGGCCCCATCCATAGTTCCCTTGATGCAGTGAAGTCCACCTGTCCACTTAGAAGAGAAACACCCCCAAAGCATAATGCTTCAACCTCCCTGCTTGACTGTTGGGATGGTGTTCTTGGGTCAGAATTCCTCTTCCTCCAAGCATGGCGAGTGACTATGATACCAAATAACTTGATTTTGTTCTAATCTTCTCCCAAGCATTCTCTGAGTCGTTCGGGTGTTCATTGGCAAACTTCAGACGGTTCTGTACATGTCCCTTCTTGAGCAGGGGGACCTTACGGCCACTACAGTATTTCAATTCATTACGGCATAGTGTGTTACCAGTGGTTTTCTTGGTGACTGTGGTCCCAGCTGCCTTGGAATCATAAACAAGCTCCTCCCATGTTAGATCTGGGATGATCCCTCACCTTTCTCATGATCATTGATACCCCACAAGGTGAGATCTTGAATGGAGCCCCAGACCAAGGGAGATTGATGGTCATTTTGTGTTTCTTTAATTTTGTGGACAGGTGTATTTTATACAGGTAAAAAGTTGAGACAGGTGTGTTTTATACAGGAAACTAGTTGAGATTAGGAACACTTTTTTAAAGCACAAGGACTAATCTGTGGGAGCCAGAATTCTTTATGGTTGGTAGGAGATCAAATACTTATTTCACTCAATGAAATGCAAAATATTTTATATATTTTTTTTTAATGTGATTTTCTGGATTTTCTTTTTGCTATTCTGTCTATCACTGTTAAAATAAACCTAGCTTTAAATTTATAGACCGCTCATTTCATTGTAAGTGGGCAAACTTACAAAATCGGTGAGGGATCAAATACTTATTTCCTCCACTGTATATAGCTGTGTAGCAGCATTTAATACATTCCAGTCAAAAGCCTATTAGAAATTCTAATTGAAAGTTCAATACCCTTACTTTAGGGCAGGGGTGTCCAAACTACGGCCCGCGGGCCAACTGCCGCCCACGGCCCACTTTTTATTGGCCCGCGGCCGATTTTAAAAATATAATGCAATACGGCCCTTTGAAAAAAAAAATAATAATATTTTTTTTTTTTGCATTTCTTAGTTAACCCACTAGTGCAGGGGTGTCAAAACTGATTGATTGGCCCTTGGCACATTTTAAAAATATGATGTAATATGGACCTTTTAATTGTTAAATAATCTAAATGCACTCATTATATTACAGAGAAATATGTCCCATAAAAGAAAAAGAGCACCAAGGCCATCCCAGAGGACCCTGCATAATATTTTAATTTAAATTAATATTATTATGGAAAATCCATGTGTCCAATAGCTTCTAATTCATCTGACACAGTGTTTAAATTTTTTTTCATACAACATTCTTCAGATTTAGCCTCTTAATTTCCCTCTCAAAGTGCACCAGATTCATGCATTTCACTTTAAAAACTTAAAAAAATCTCCCGGGGGGGCATACCCCCGGACACCCCTTGGAAGGCCGGGATCTCAGCTGGCTATTATTTTCACCAAGCTGGACATTAGACGTAAAAGCAGAAAACACTGGGTGTATCAATGGTATTTAACAAGAGGGGGGAGGTATCTTTTTAATGTGCAAGTAAAGTGTTGCCGTGAAGAAGGATTACAATTTACGAAGACACTATGAAACTAAACATCAGAGCAGCTACATGTCCTGATAAATGTGTTATTTTTGCAAAGTGGCCCGGCCCTTCGTAGATTTTTCTGTATGTGGCCCTCAGTGAAAAAAGTTTGGACACCCCTGCTTTAGGGCCTGCAACACAGACTCCATTTGGAAAGCCCTTTGAAAGGCCTAATCTCTTTATCAGGCAGTTATTTGGAAAACTAACTTTGTTCTTGTCAGACAGATCAATTGCATTCATTTACAAAACAGGGGAGAATGTCACCCTTCATCCTTTAAATCTCAGCCGGGTGAAGGAGGCGCATTAAAGAGAGGCACCAGTGCTTTCTGCATACATCAATAGAAATAGGTGTCATAGGAGACATGACCTACACATTATAATTACCACATGAAATATTCAGCCTCTAAAATGAACTGACACATCCAGAGAGCGAGCAAAGTCTGTCCCTGCCATGCAGTTAACCCTTTCAGAGCCGACCTAAATATTTCCAAACGTAGATGATATATTTACCTTGTATTCTATCCTTATTTTCTTTAAACATCGCAGGACCTCTCCCACCGCGACCAGAGGAACATACATGTGAGAATGCTGTTCATTGATTACAGTGTAGCATTGTGACCAAGCTTGTCTTGATGCTCAGGGACCTTGTACTCAACACCGGCCTCTGTGACTGGATCCTGAACTTCCTGACAGGCAGACCCCAGGCAGTAGTCTGGTCCTACCAGACCATCATACTTCATTTCATTTGTACAGAAGGTCTCGAATCACTCAATTGACAAACCTTAACTCACTTGAAGGCGGGTGTCTGTGTAAGTTCAAAACTATTGGATCTACCCAGTGCCCCTCTGGATCTGCCAACCAATCACATAACGTTTGGTCGTGACGTATATCATGCACCGGCTTCTGACTACAACCAACTGAAACAAACTGAAACTGGAACACGTCATTGTTCTCAGCCACTCCCTCTGTTCGCTGATTGGAACGGTAAAAAAACTAAAGGAGAACATCTGCGAATATACAGCAAACCCAGACTGACTACTAAAGAGAAATGAAAATTTCACAGGCAGTGCAGATAGGAACAACCACATCCTCCTCCCTGACTCTCAACTCCAGCATAGCCCAGCACCTCTCCTCTACTCCCTGTTCACTCACACCAAGAGTAGGTGAGAGCTCTGACATCACTGGTGCCATGACAACAACCTGCCATCTCAACCTCAGCAAACCTAAGGAGCTGATTGCGGATTACAGGAAGTGATGGTCTCAAATGAGTCTACACTGAATACCCCATAATGCCAGAGCAAACACAGGGGTTTGAATATTTAAATATCCTTCTGAATGTTTGTCCATCTCCACACCGGATCTGTGAAGCTTAGCCAAAGTGACCATCAGGGTGGGTCTTGATAAATTCAAGACGGCCAGCACTGAGTCATGGTTGTGCCAAACTTTTTCCAATTAAGAATTATGGACACTACTGTTCTCAGGGGAACCTTCAATGCAGCCAACTTTTTAGTGTTTTATTTATTTATATGATATATTGTTTTTAAATCTTATCCTTCTGAGGTCTTTAGTTTTCAGTTCCTTGACTCATGGCATGGTAATTCCAACAACAGCAATGCGAGACACCTGTGCCAAATATCAACCCTCACCTGAAAGGAACTGAATGCTTATGTAACACTGTAACAAAACACCATGTACTCAAAAGAGAAGGGGTCTGAATTCTTTCTGAATGCATTGTAATTAACGTCAGGCCCGGAGACACGTGTCAGCCTTGTAAGGGATCTAACACTGCTTTCCTGTGAACTAAAATAACTTTCTGGCAAGCTAAGAATCACATTTGCCTCGTTTCTAGAGTGTGTCCAGTCCACCAGTGCTGCTGAATAATGCATGTATGTGATACATAGACATAGACATTTGCTAGCACTAACTGGAAACCTAATTCACTAGCTTTCCATAGAATTCAATACATCTGGGCCTTTGATGCCCTTGTCAGCTATGAGCAGCTCCCACCAGGGTGCCCTCTCTGCAGCTTCCAACTTTCTTCTTTTTTGGACAGATCACAGGGCACAGGGCATAAAAAGGTAATACAGTAGTCAAGCTGGTTAAGGAAAATTTAACATCCAGAGTCTTTAAACTGTCACATAGGTCAGCGGCTTTTTAGACGTATCAAACTAAATGGCCCCTTTCAGAAGCCCTCAGTGAAGTAGCATGTCAGCTCGGGGCACAAAAAGGGGCCCCTGCTAGAGGGAGCCTGAATGGCTGCATTATCCTCTCAGTGGCTGCCCTGTCCAAAGGCCCATTTCACATCTAGCGCCACCTGCTATTAGCTTTCTTGCGGTTCTTATGGGAGGCTGCTGATGGATTCCACTGCCTTAACAAAGAACTAAACAGGCGTGCTGATTGCAGACAAAACCCCCGACACCCTCCAAAAAACCTCTGCTCTGCTTCCTCCTGATCGACAACCTTTACAGCAATTTGCCCCGTGAGCGTGCCCAGAGAGCATGCAGTCAGTGGGAAAGAAGTCAAATTCTCCTTTCAAAATCTGCCTTTTGCTACCATCACAATGATGATGATTCTTAGGGTAGTCACCTCGCACAAAGGGTGAGGGATTGTGCGATGGAGTGGAAATATTCACAGAATAAGTTGTATTAAAAAAAACTTTATAGCTACTGTATGTGTTTCAAAGGCAAGTGAACAGTATATTTAATATAGCATACAGCGTCAGAGGTAAAGGGCAAGGACATTTTTCATGTATCAAAAACAATCCACCAATATGTTCAAAATCTTTATAGTATACTGAATAGGGATGGGAATTGTTAAGAATTTAACGATTCCGGTTCCGATTCTGCTTATTGATCCGATTCCTTATCGATTCTCATTGGGTGAGAGAATAAGTACAAATTAGTTTGTTTATATTATCTCTCTTTAATATCTGATCAGAGGTGTGTCTAGTGTGTGCCTTGAAAGATTATCAAGAGTAGGCTACTTGAGGATTAGGAAATTGTCAATTTTCACATTAATTGGTCCAAACAAAAAAAATTATGTTTGGCTTTTAAGCCCAAATGCCATTATGTTCCCTAAAAACTAAAAGCACAGACTGAAAACAGTCAAGGAAGAGCTTGTGCCTTTTGGAATATTAACAGTGCTCATTTGCACTTGAAACCAAATTCAACTGACATAATAAATATAAACAAGTCTTTTGAAAAGATGAGACCAACTATCAACTTTGGCAAATTAACCATTTTTATGCAGAAAAATCATCATGTTTGTTCTCTCAGGAAGGTTACGAGATCTTTAATGTATGTTCAGTGTTATTATTATATGATGATTGCGCCCTTACTCTGAAAGGGCAACGTGATGATGTCACTACGTTCACGTGAAGGAACCCTTTCCTTATAGGTCCATGGAAGGAACGCCTCAGGTCAAACTGTCACGTTGTACGTTGTTGTTGAACTGACTGCACAGCAGTCAGTCATGTAGGCTATTCAAGAAGAGAATAAATTCGCCAGAAAGGCTAAAAGAGAATGTATCGCTTTGCTTACAAGCCACACCCTCTGGCCAATCACAATAGAGCATCCTCTATGTCCATGTTCTAAATGCAAATAATGTATCCACAATGAAATATTACGAGCCATTAAGCTTTAAGTCTAAGCTTCAAGCTTGAGGAGGATTTCACCCATGAGGTCCGCAATGTCTCAAATGATTCTTTTCCTAATTCAAGGTGATTCCTTGGTCTTAACAAGGTTCCTTCATGGCTTTTAAATGTGATTATGCTGCTGTATGTAGCATGGTGGACTTTTCTTCCTCCCCCAGTCCTCCCATCAGACACCAGCTAATTGAATTCCTGGCTAAATTAAAAAAAATTAGTCATGTGTGTAATGGAAATGATTTATCATGTCCACTTAACCAAAACGAATTTTGAAAAAAACATTACGCATCTCCAGTTTACTCAAGCTTGTTTTAAGGGCACTTACTACTGCACTCGCCCCAAAAAGACGCGCATATTGAAAATGATTATGAGGAAGAGGCCATTAAGAAAACTGCTTGGTTGTAAACAATTCAGAACTACAGAATTAGTTAGAGAGAAATGCATGGTCAATTGAAAGAAATGAACAGACACACAATATAAGTCGCCAGTTACTTGACAAAAATGCCTGGGAAGTGAGAGGAAAATAAGCGTCATCAGAATACATTTAAAGCTTTTAGCAATTTTGTTTCCCCCCTATTAGTCTTTGTATTCAATGCATCATTTTATTGAGATAAAAATAATATGTTCCACCACAATTTGTCCTATATTATATCTTTGATGTTTGATCAGCTATGCCTCGTAATCCATGGTGAGAAGGGCCAAATGTTGGGCATGTTGGAGTCGCTTACAACTAACAACTGTTATATTTTTATTGTTTAACTAATTAAATGTTGGCAGGAAAACATTATTTAAATAACATGGCCCTCCCAGCTCTGATAACAATATTTTAGTCAATATTTGGAATATATATACTGTATATACACTATCAAAGCCAAAGTCAACCCTACCATTTGCTTCGTGGCAATGGAAAAAACATTTATTGCTGTCATGGTCAATATTCAGTTCTCAGGATTCTTGAGAAAATTCCACATTGATGGCTAGCGGGAATTCGGCAGCATGTCAAAACAAATCCCCAGGTCTGCCCAGGAGGAAGGCTTGTTCATGCCAATCAGATTCAGCTTGACAGCACAGGGAGAGAGAGACCAACAGGGGATGAAAGGGGGCTCCTTATCCAGCAGGGATCGCTCCCTGGCAGCCAAGCTCCACCGAACCTACTCTCAACTTCAAACCCAGGAGATCAAAGTCCAGCCATGAGCCAAGTACACAGATGCTGTTCTGTAGGTGTGGCAGTGAGGAGTAGGGCTTTTTTAAGTGATATTTTCTTTGTGATATCTGTATCATATCGTCATCGTATAGATATTTTAGAAGAAAAAAGGTTTTAAACGTACATTTTTATCAACTATCAATTTAATGTGATGTGAGGTATTAAGACCATCCAGATCTTACACAGCAACTAGTATTTCAGATGTTTTTTTCATTTTCATTGAACTATGTGGAATTTCGCCATATGTTGCAATATGCATTGTATCGCATTGTATCGTGATACATTTTGACGTGAGCCGTGTATTGCGATGTATCGTGATGTATCTTGAAGTCTGTGCCACTACACAGCCCTATTGAGGAGTGCTGCATATTCACCTGTTTGTTCCTTTACCATTCATGTGTAGAACTGCTTCTCCATCAGAATGACAGCAGACCTTAAAGCAGCTCTGAGTAACATTTAAATATCTTTTAAACAGCCTCATGTTTCCTCTCATAATCATAAATTACCTTTAACAGCAAACGAGACCATCAGTGCAAAGAAATACGTTTTTATATAGTTTTTATTACTGCATTTGGTCTGGTCGCACACCCAGTCAGATTTTCGGTTCACACGTGCATGCTCTATGGTCACATATCCGTATTGGTCGCAGATTTCAGTGTGGCGCAGCAACGTGATTTGAGAAGCCTATCCCTCCAGGTGAGGGAAGGGGAGCGGGAGCCTTGTTTGAGACAGTTATTTGTCGTCATAATGACTGATAACGGGGCTGAACCATCAAAGAAAAAAAAAATGCAATGAAGAAAAGCTAAAAGGGAGAGTGATAGGCGGGCGGGAGGGCATTGCCAAGCAACGTATACACAATTTCCCGGTAGCGAACTAGACTGCATTGTTTACTCCTAAATGAATGAGCGGTAGCCTTCTAAAACAAAGTTTACTTTGCCTCACCAGCATCATCAGATGACCATTATTCATCTGAAATAGTCATTATTTACAACAACATAAACACATTACCTCATCTTGATCCATACTAACTGCCGTCTCTCGTTCATTCGCTTTGTGTGAGGACACGTAATCTTTCAGCTCCGTGAGAGAGAGTAGTTAGGTGACACTGCTGCATCAACTCATTGCAATCAGGTGTGTGTAGCACTGACTGGCATTAGTTGATGCTGTATCACTAACCACTCTCACGGAGCCGAAAAGAGTCCGGTGCCCTCACACTTTCAACACACGGACATGCACTATATTGCTTCCTGATCATTTGAATCAGAGGTCTGAAGGATTTAACCTTACATCTTAAGGAAGCTCTGTCTACTCTTAACACTGGATGTGTGTACAGTAATCTACATGCGTTATGTGCACTGTGTCTGTCAACATATGTGCAGACACATGCTGGGTGAATTTGTCCAGCCGTGCCGCATTAGAGCAACAATCACACAACAAACAGACAGCTGTACTCTCGGGGGAGTCTGCAATCAGGGCCGTGCACAACTGCCTCTGTCCTTCAACAGGCAATTAACAGTGAGTCCATTATGGCTCCCAAGGGGGAGGGGGGAGGGGGGGGTTATTGGCCAGGGGAGAACAGGGGAAAAGGCATCATCTGAAAGGTCAGCGCCTGGAGAGGAACCAGGGGGGGGGGGGGGCGGGGTGTGTGTGTGTGTGTGTGTGTGTGATGGAGGCTGGAATGGTGTGTGAGCTGCTTCGGACCAAATGGAGTGTAGAGCATTGAGCTATTTGTCACCTGCAAGCTATTCACTGGGGCAGGCTGCAGTATTTTGGACAGGAGTATGCGTCAGCAGCAAGGAGGGTATAAATGACGGAAACCCACTGAGGGCTCATGCTCTAATTGTAGCCTTTCCAAGCATCTCGGGACCCAGCAGATCCACTCCAAGTTCTACAATACGATCAAGGAGGTTTTCCCTCGGGTCAGATCCGTCACAACACATCAATGTTTCAAGGGGCCCTTTCCTCCTGTTGTCTCTCTGGATCCAAGTGTAAACCGAGGAGAATGTCTTCACAATATGCAATGCAATACACACTTCCTCTATGGGGAGTTACATCCATCATTTGTTCAAGACACTGTTTAACAGCATGTTTATTTTTTCTCACCACCTCCCCAGGATCTCCACTGTTTTTTTCACAGAAAGGTTTGTGATCCTATCCACATACTTTCAAGTATTCCCATCAAAGAAAAAGGAAAGATAGGACTTTGAATCATTAGAACAGTCATGACTTAATCCATGAAATCTGGGACACAAAACTATGGGATTCTGTTCTTGGCATTTATAGTACAGAGTGAATAGAGATTGAGAAAGAGAAATACAGAGTAGAGCATTAAGACTGGGATGGGCTACGACGACGAGGAGCTTAACTACTTCACCATCGGGGCACCAGGGAAAATCCATTCTTGGCAGTGCAGATTGCCATTGCTAAGCCTGCATATTAAAGCGTGAATCTGCACTTAGTCTTTGGAAACTCCCTCAAGAGCCAATCGTTAAGCAGGTCATTAAAACAAAAGTTGTGAGGCTCTGTAAAGAATGATACGAAGTAAATAAATGAGAAAAACGAATGATGAGGTAATAGTTGATAGCAGTAGAGGCTACCGTATGCTCACTGGGGAAAAGTGAATTATTGATCTGTCCACACGTGCGCTAGAACGGTATTTGAGAGGAAATCTGTTTCAGAGGAGTATGTACATTGAGGGCTTGACAACTTCAACTTCTGAATAGAACACATGCTGCTGTTGTTGGTGGCTTGCATTTTCAGGTAAATACTGTTTAATTGGTGCATAGAGTCAATTGAGCAGTCAACATATTTTTTTAGAGCTGAATCTAATAAAGTATTAAGTATTGTGTGTTTCAATGCATTTCAATGGTGCATCACAAGACATTTCCTTTGTAAAAATCTGACGCTATTAATTATCTCTAAAATGACATTTAGACTGGAAGATTATCATATCAATCTAATGTGTAAACATATTTGCTCGAGTCCCAAACCTTCTCATTTCTGAATTCCACGGGCAGAAGTTATTTAAAGGTGAGTTGCAAAGGATTCTGTTCTCAACGCTTTTCCTGTATAAGGAGAGCATGTTCTGCCATCATTAAGCTCAAAAGACAAGATGCTAAGAGAAAGAAAAAACACAAATGTTGAGGAAAGCCCCGGGACTTGCAGCATGTCTTTGTACCACTCGTTCACCTTTGATGAACCTTTGATGAATTGAGCCATCTGGTTCTATATACAGAATGGAGTTTGTATTACTGCAATGCCACAAAGCAGTGTTCAAAGATACTATTAGAAGACACTACTATATTAAAGGTTATAGCATTCTGATACACTATTGTTTCAAGTACATAACAGTTGTCTCTTTCTCACCAGCATCAGACATGTGTATAAACTAATGATTTTTTTTTACTTTTTAAGATTGTTTTTGGCCCTTTTTTGTTTTTATTAGACAGAATTGTAGAGACAGAGATGAAATGGGGTAGAGAGGAGAATGACCTGGAGAGAGCGACCCGGGCCAGATTCAAACCCGGGGCTGCTGTGAAGAGGACTGAGCCTCATACAAAGAACCTAATGGAGTTGGTCTAACATGGGAACAGGAGAGAGACTCCTTTTTACAGCACTTCTTCTCTTACAAAACGCTTCCTCTTACTGTCCGTCTAATCCGTGATCCGTCTAGTCCGTGATCTGTGGCTATTACAGACAACAGGATATGGTTTAAAAGCTTTTAGCTAAAGGTTACTTATCTCTCCATTCTCAGTGGTGACCTCACTGCAACCTGGACAACCTCAAGGCTATGCGATCCTCTCCTAATGCTTGGGACTGTTGTGCAGTCTAGGTTCACAAAGTAGGTTTACTTTAACAACACCCCCAGATGGAACTCACTTGTGTCTGACCCACATTTGACCCCGTAAATGCGTGTACAGCTGAGATAATCCATTTATTGCTGCGTTAGGGTCTTGAAAGCACTGACGTAATTGCTTGAAAAGCTTTCATTGAATGGATTTAGTTAATTAAACAAATGTTGCCAGCTGGAACTTTATGACCCCCTCATCCCACTCAATACATGTTGGCCCAGGGAGAAAGAATGAAAGAGGAATGGCGGGGGGTGGGGGGCTTGCTGTGGTTATTAGAATTAAGTGTGCAGGGCCATTTTTACAAGTGTGAAATCTTTCATCTTTTTTAAAGCCGGTCAACGGCAACTTATTTCCTGATCAATCCTTTATGGCTTAATGTACAGTAGGTCTGTGCTAAAATATCGATAGGGCAATATATTGTGATATTTATTTTTGTGATATCTGTATGGTATGGTCAACGCCTGTATCCATATTTTAGAGAAGGAATTCTGGTTTTAAAATGGTTGTGAACTACAACCTACGCTAATGTAGATGTTGCAGTATGACTAGTTTGCGCTTAATTATCAATATAATGTGCTGTGATGTACACTGCCCAACATATATCTACTAAGCTTATTTCTTAAACAACCATGTCAGAAGATATATGCTGTGGTTTTGGAAAAGATGTAACTGTTTCAGAGGGGTGAAATTATTGGCCCGCATAAAACAAAGAGAACTCAGGAGAAGATTAGAAACTACTAAATCATGTTAAGAACTGTCCAACGCATTATTAAAACCTGGATAGATAGTGGTGAACCGTCATCTCTGAGGAAGAAATGTGGTCGGAAAAAAATCTTTAATAATCATGATGGGAGATCACTTAAAATAAAAACAAATATTTGGTGGAGTTAGAATTTAAAATATCGACAGTAGAACTCCTATGTTTAATAGTGAAAGTAAGAGCATTTCCACACACACAATGCAAAGAGAACATAAGGGATATGGACTATGCAGATGTGTAGCCTTAAGAAAACCACTCATCAGTGGGGCTTATCAGGATAAAATGCTTCAATTTGTCAGGGAGCATACAGACTGGACTCTGGAGTAATGATGAGACCAGATTGACCCTGTTCCAGAGTGATGGGTGCATCAGGGTAAGAAGAGAGGTGGATGAAGTGATGCTCCCATCATGCCTAGTGCCTACTGTACAAGCCTGTGTGGCAGTGTACAGTATGATCCGGGGTTGCTTCAGTTGGTCAGGTCTAGGTTCTAAGCAACCTTATGTGCCAAATAAAGCTTATCAAAATGTGTTACGGCGAATATGTTTCTTAATCAAAGCTAAAGATGGTCCAACAAGACATTTGAGTGTGTGACTTTTGTTTTGGGCCGGGCAGTGTTTTAAGACTACCCAGATCTTACACACCAACCTGTATATCAGGTATATTTTTACATCTTCATTGAACTGCTTGGTTTACCGCAATATGCATTGTATCGCAAGGTATCGCGGTACATCATATTGCGGACCACATATCATGATGCGTATCGTGGAGTCCTTGTCAATAAACAGCCCTAGCTAAATGCTAAGTGCCTGGGCGATCAACATCAAACCCCCCAGAGGAGAGAGACAGACAGGCAGGTCAGGTATGAATCAGAGCCAGGCATAGAAGATAACCATTACACTTTGACAAGCCAAGAGGGGAAAACACTGGAGGGCCATATTGGGTTTCATTATCTGCCTTGACAAAATACTGTGTAGCCTTACATAAAGGAGTCAGGCCTAAGACCCTGTTTCCACCTGGCATTAATATGTGGTTTTTAGGATCCGATCGCGCTAACTACAGGTGGAAACACGCTCAATGCGCATTGAATGCGCATTGAAATTATCCACATTCGGAGGTGGTTTGAGACCACTTATCCACATACCCATTAACAGTGGAAACGCGTATGCGCATCTCATACACATTAGGCCCCGCCCACTCAACTGCGGCGAGTGACTGGGCGGAAACGCGTACTCATTCACGCGACAATTCACGTCATAAAAGCGCACCGTTGCAGGTAAACAGACAACAGAAAACAGAAAACATTGAAGATGGAGTGTATAAGCGGAAATGATGTACGAGCTGATTTCCATACAGCGCGGGGAATTCGAATCCGGATCGCAAACGCGCATAGAAGACGCATTGTTAAGGCCAGGTGTGAACAAGCATATTACATTTACATATAACGATCGGATTCCTCAGAACCACATATTAATGCCAGGTGGAAACAGGGTATAAGAGGCAGATTTAAATCTTTCAACATGCTGCTGCTTAGCCTCTCAACAACACCAGCAAACACAGAGGTGCGTTGATTGTGCGTGGGCATGAGGAGAATGATAGCACATTTGGGGGTGATCAATGGAATCAATGAATGAATAGACAAGCAAATGAGTGAGTGAATTAGTGCCCAACTACAAAGAAAAAATGACAAACAAGCAAAGGGAGTGAAAGAACAAAGTGCTGAGGGTGTGATGGAATGAGTAGGTCACGAGGAGAAGGAGTTGATCATTGAACAATGTATTAATGATGAGTGAGCGAGGCCATGTAGAACTGAGCAGAGATAATTAATAGTAATTAAGTCATTAGCCAAGAGATTAAAACGGGTAAAGGCAGGTAAACAGCATAGGCATCAGTCCAGAACTAATTCAATGTACAGTATCAATCTAATGCCTATCAATGTATGTAGATACTACAAACACTTACATTTAAATACACAGATGCTTTCCAAAAATCGTTGAAATGTATAAATGACATATTAAGCTGTCCCAATGATTGATGAAAGAATTAGTGATTGTCCTCAACATGTTACGCATTAGGTTTGAATTTTGCCTTGCGACTATATTACATTTATGAATGTGATATTCTCGAAAAGGTGGCTTGTTTATGGATGAGCGTTGAGTCCAGATCGTTCTCCTTGCTGTCCAGTTGGACATAAATAAGACAGACATGGGAACAAAAGGAAACAAAACATTCATTCCTGATAAATTATTGTATTGTTTCAGTGACTTCATTAGAATTCAAAATCCACACAGTATCCAGAAAATGGATATATTTTTTTTTTAAGATATTTTTATGCTTTATTGACAGTGCAGAGAGACAGAGGTGAAATGGGGCAGAGAGGGGAGTGACATGCAGAGAACGACCGCGGGTGGGAATCGAACCCGGGTCTGCTGCTGGGCCCGGCCCGGGAGGGGGACGCCTTACCAACTGAGCTAAAGGCGCCCCCAATTGATTTTTATATATTTAATATGCTGTGCGTACCGAGTGCGCACCTGTCCATCCTGCGTGACATACTGTAACATTAAGGAAACAGGACAGTAGACAAACTGCTCTGGGAGACGCCAGCAGAAATAGTCACAGTGTTCTCATTGCGTTGGAACGACCCAGATGCGAGAAAATGCCTTATGTATGGAGGTATTGTGTGACTGTTTCTTGTGAGGTGGCTACAAATCAGCCCTTAACTCACCCAAAAGCTCCAGAATGTCATTGCTGGATGGGTGATATGTCTGGATTATTTGTGTTTCTGTCAATCTAAACATAACACGAGCAGAAAGAAACATGTATCCGTTGAACACCTGCTTTTCAAACATATTACATAAAGACTCAATCACAACGACTGCAATTATGTTCAGGCTTTGTAAATCACAGTGTGTGTGCTAAACCTTTTTGCATCTACTCCTCCCATATTTTGCGCACTCAGGAAGAAAGCCTGATTTTGCATATTCATTAAGTCAAACGTACTAAATGGACAGCCTGTGTTATTTGACATGCAATCCTCAGTGAGCAAACGTTAGTAGATCAGCTAGAACGTTTATTCGCGGATGAAATCCCGTTGGAACACGTTTTTAATATGCGCAACAGTTTAGTAGATCAACCCATCAATGCTGCCAGAGTCAAATGCTGGCTTACACTGCTGACCTCATCTGTTAGGGGGCAATGCAATGCAAATATAGACAATACATACTGTATAACTGTAGTACACAGCATGAAGGAATGAGGGAGCTTAACTGTGTGTGAACATGTGTCTGCATATTAAACAGCAGAAACAAATTCCTCATCAAATTCACATTTGACTATTATTAACCATGACCTGTCCAATTCCAGTATAACAGGAATATTAAGCCATATGTAAGAGTAGACATGCAGGGAGAACACAGTTTGGGCTAGCAAAATGCTACTCCCTGTGGTTTCTTTGACAATTATATGGTGTGGCTACTAGCACAGGGAATCCTTTTCCCCATTTTATGAATTATGGAGAGACAGAAACCCCTGCTGAGTGCTCCATCCTTAACAGTGAGATATGTCCTCTGTCTGGTCATAGCCGGGCGAGGATTGTAAAATAATGATATAGAATTCATTTAATCGCAGCATGCCCCGGCTCTCTCTCATACATACATCAGCCACATCCTACAGCAGAGACTTGAGTAAAATAAGACAAGTGGTGAGGCATGGTGGAAAACTACAAGCTGCTTTCAGGCCCCTGCTCTATACATCTCCCTCCCTCCTTTATTACATCCTCCAGCACTCTGCCCATCACTCTGTCCCCCTCATATCCTGTTCAGCCTTTTCAACACCATCCATCCTCTTTGCCTCCATCTTTTCTAACTGGCCCTGCCTCCAACCCAACCCTTTCTGTCTTTCTCTCTCTCTGCCTCCGTCTCACTCCCTCCCTCTCTCCCCCCCTTTCTCTCTCCCTCTCTCTCCCTCCTACCCCTCTCCCCTATCTCTCTCTCTCTGCCTCCGTCTCACTCACTCCCTCTCTCCCCCTTTATATCTCTCTTTCTTCCCCCCTCTCTCCATCTATCCCCCTTTCTCTCTCTCTCTTTCCCCCTCTCTATCTCTCTCCCTCTCCCTCCCTCCTCTCCCTCATACCCCTCTATCTCCCTCCTCTCCATCTCTCTCTCTCTCCCCCCTCTCACTCTCTCTCTCCTTCCTCTCTCTCCTGCCCCCCTCTTTCTCTCCCTCCTCCCTCCCCTCTCTCTCCCTCCTACCCCTCTCTCCCTCTCTCTCCCTCCTACCCCTCTCCCCTTCTCTCTCCTCTCCCTCTCTCTCCCTCCTACCCCTCTCCCCTTCCTCTCTCTCCCCCTCTCTCTCCCTCCTACCCCTCTCCCCTTCTCTCTCCTCTCCTCTCCCTCTCTCTCCCTCCTACCCCTCTCCCCCTCCTACCCCTCTCCCCTTCTCTCTCCTCTCCTCTCCCTCTCTCTCTCCCTCCTACCCCTCTCCCCTTCTCTCTCCTCTCTCTCCCTCCTACCTCTCTCCCCCTCTCTCTCCCTCCTACCCCTCTCCCCTTCTCTCTCCTCTCCCTCTCTCTCTCCCTCTCTCTCCCTCCTACCCCTCTCCCCTTCTCTCTCCTCTCCCTCTCTCTCTCCCTCTCTCTCCCTCCTACCCCTCTCCCCTTCTCTCTCTCTCCTACCCCTCTCCCCTTCTCTCTCCTCTCCCTCTCTCTCCCTCCTACCCCTCTCCCCTTCTCTCTCTCTCCTACCCCTCTCCCCTTCTCTCTCCTCTCCCTCTCTCTCCCTCCTACCTCTCTCCCCCTCTCTCTCCCTCCTACCCCTCTCCCCTTCTCTCTCTCTCCCTCTCTCTCCTTTTCCCTGGAGGTGGGCACAGCCTCATTATCCCGTGCTGGCTGAGGCGTCCTCTCCTCTCAGGTTCAAGGTGATGGAAGATTAGTCCGTTTTGTCCTGGACTCATTCTGTATTCACACTGCGTTACTCACTGCCCGTGGAAACCAAATTACATTGAACCTGGGGAGTCTAACTCCATTAATTTTAAATGGAAGATTAATTTAACAATATGCAGGAGATATTTGTTACAAACCCATCATGTAAAAGTGACATTTGGCTATAAATTAGTAGAAGGCTCGGTCTAGCTGCTGGGGCCGCGGCACACATAAATCAGAGCCTTTTATAGCTAATCTTTATTTTTTCCGCACCTCTGTATGGACAGTGAACACATGTCCAATAAAATGCTCATATTGCAAAAAAAGTATCAGTTTCTCTCTCTATCTATATTTAAAAATAATTTAGAAGTTAGCAGTAATGCAATAAGATGCAACTGCTACTGTCTAGCGTAACCTATGAGTGTGAAAATCAAACATGTTATAAAACTGCACATATTCATGAGAGAAAAATATGTGCGTTTGGATGGCAATTCTGTTCATTTGTCAAATGCTTAATATTATTGACACAGTATCCTTTGTTTTGCACCATTTCCTACATAAACAACAGGCTCTGTCACTGTAAACCCCGTGTACATGGTTTACATTGGACTATTCCAGCGCTGCCAAGCACACAGATTCAGAGACATTTGACAAAGACAGAAGGCAGGCATCCATTTCATCTTAAAGGGCCAATATTCCTTTGCTGGCAGCCGACGGAAGCTCCCCTGGAAACGCCACATAAAGCTTACCCAAATGGCCTCGCTGCGGCCTCAACATGTCAGCCTGAGATATGCACATCAGTGCCCTGTGACAGTAACTCCTGATCGTATTACACACCTCAGCAGTGCTCATGTCCTATTACTACCCCCCACACAACCCCCCCCCCCCCCCCCCGTACCCTGCCCGCATGTGATAACCCCCACTGCACACACACACATACATACATCCACTGATAGCTATAATGCGTAAGTGAAACAGTGGTTTTCAAGGGGACAGGGAGAAGGTGTAGGGGTGTTCTATTAGAATGGGAGGTGGGTGGTTGTGGGGGTCCAATGATTTAATGCTAATCCTCCCAGACGGGGTAAGACTTTGAATTTAAGCTCCCCCCCCAACTCTCACCACACAGCGTCCCTTGCCTCAGACTCATCTTTTGTCTCTTTAATGTGAAATTTCTTCGGGGAGAACGCAGCCCTAATTAGAGGAATTGATAACCTCGCCGCTTATTAACGAGGCCAATACATTTCAAAGTCATTAAAGATAACCACGGCAATAAGTCTGGGCTATGAGCATCAGTAGATTTCACAGCCAGCGTGTCCATGTTGTAAAGAGTGGAGGAGAGGGAGGGGAGGGGGGGTAGAGGACTGGTGCGCGTGCATGGAGGGCAGGGAGCAATTTCTGCTCAGTCAACTGTAAACGCTTGGTTATTGGAATCTTTAAAACAGCCAGTGAGGAGAAAATAACATGACCGAATCTCCCTTTTCCCTCAGAGTTAATGAAGAATTAGGGGTTCCATTTGCCACATTAGACGGTTGAGCGGAGGTTTGGGGCATGGGAGAGAAGTGTGTTTGACAAACGGTGTCAATTTAGCCCCAGCACCGCTCACAGGCCCATGGCAGGACATCACTCACAGCTGTCACAACCACTTATCTTTCTCATTGTCACCAAACCAACAAAATTCAGGTCAAGAGTTTTTTTCCCCCCTCACTTGCCTCTCTTCATTACAATTCTCCACACTATGCCGGAGCCAAATGGCTGTGGAGACAGTCTGCTCCTTAAGAGCATAAATCCCAGACAGATTTTCCACCACTTTCTGCTACGTTGATGGTAAATGCACGGCTATCCATATCGGGCATTATGTGGATTGATTATCTACTCTGTGATGGGCAATAACACTGTCCTCTATTATTTTTTATTAATGCCAGGCATATCCTGCATATGTGAATTTCAAATGTAGTTAGTCTTACCGTATTATTTACAATAAAGCCTTATTTATGGCTGCTTGTGCTAAATGTTATCCTGACAATAGATTTCATGATAATCGGAACGGTAGCCAGGCACAACAATCACATGACTCTTGGCGCTCTAAGTTAGGGGATGGGAGTGGGGGTGACTGTGGCTCAGGTGGTATAGCGGGTCGGCCAATGATCGAAGGGTTGGCGGTTCGATCCCCATCCTGCCACTTGTGTCATGGTTGTTCTGTCCTTGGGCAAGACACTTCACCCACCCATGTGAATGTCGATAGTTAGCCTGCTATCGGTGTGTGAATGGTAACGTGTAAATGGGAACCGGTCTCCCTTGAAAAATAGTCTCCGGTCTGAATGGGATTTACCTGTAGAAATAAAGGTTTAGAAGTGAGCAGCCAGGGAGCAGTGATGGGAGTCTAACACCAGCACAGCTTCTAACTAAAGCATTTAATGCTAGCTTCTTGTAAAGATGGAAAAACCTCAACCATAATGGACACACCAAGACACATTTCATCTTACCACACCTCTCAGGCCTTCCATGACACACACATGCACTGTAGTTCATCAAAATATAATCAAGTCAGGTGGTATTAATGTGAAAACTCTTACTGCCATCGGATATTATGCAGACATAATATCCAAAGGAAATAAATGTAAGCGTACAGTGGTTATTTGTCTAATTAAGGAGTCTTTTTCTGCTGGAATAAATGTGCGTCTTTTGTATTATAGCCATAATATGCCACATGTGCATGCAACGTTTTGCGAGGGACATATCTCTGTAGAGAAATTGTAAATAAAGAGATTACAAAAAGAGTCTAATTTGTTAACTAACTGGATGAAAGCGATGTGCCCCACTTCATGCTACTTTACCTGAATCCAAAGAGCGGATGTAGCAAATTCATGCTGTAGTCCTTCAGTTATTCTCCCAACTGCAGGTCCTTTGCCACTTCAGCAGTTAGCTGCAGAGCTTTTCATTCTAACAGGCAGTAGCAGCTCTCAGTGCGATGTGTAATTAATCAAAGCAATCAAAAAGAAAGGATTGGACATCCACAATGGATAATTAGCCTCATTAGGCAGAGCCACCACGGGGCTTCACTACATTACCTTTACTCAAAGCACTTCCAACATTCGTCCTTCATCAACTAACCGTGTGGAAAAAATACACGATGTAAGTCAACAAAATGCTAGACTACATTCAGCCAATTGATCCAGCGTCTTTGGGCTCATTTTCTTGGTCGTACCCATCTTTAAGAGCTTTATGCGTTCTTTGCCATGGTCAAAAGGCTTGAAAATTAACGTTTTTTTTTCATTTAAATTTAGCCAAGGCGGGTGGAGCTTTTAATTACGTTTTTAGCAATTAAAAAGTTATGTTCTGATGTTCTTCTGAATTCAAAGCAGTTCAGATAAACCTTTATCTATTTTTGTATATTTTTTGCTGTTTTAAATGAGCATTGATGTGTTGCTTAAAGGTTCAGTAAGCGGAATGGTCAGTTTAGCTAACTTCCTGTCACTGACTGCAGTTAGCAGTCCCCTCCCTTGTCCCCTACGTCACCACATTAATGCACTGCGGTCTTCAAGAAGGGAGTTATCTAGCATCATCTCATATCCGTAAGTGTGTTAAAACATGTTAAGACAATCAAAACAGACATTGGGAAGGATGTTTTCCTGCTCCGCCATTGTAGGCGCATACACATTAACCCATCTGTTGCTCTGCACGTGCACCGTCAGTGAGACGGGTGCCGGTTTGTAGCATTCTCTCTTCTGATTGAATACCAGTAGTGGGTTCATAGAACAGTTTATTTTGCCGATTACATGCAGAGCGGGTGACTTAGAGATCGGCTTTATGAAACTATATAAGTGATCACTGTATGAATAAAGAGCGATTTAACACTTATATTAATATAAATAAATCGTTTACTTCACCATTGAGCCTTCCTAACCTTACACAGAACATCTCCACTAACACAAAAATGTAGAAAATGATGATGTCGGACAGTATCGCTATCGGCCAATATCCAAAACTCTGATATCGGAATCATAAATAGTAAAAAAATAATAGTTGTTTGGTGCCCCCCTAGTTTTCAGTGACCCAGCCCCAAATCCCTGTTCATTTCCCATATGCAGAGTGAGGGTGTTTGAGTGTGGCACAGTAGATTTACTGTTATGTCAAGCCACAGACCAGCGTGTAAACTAATGTTGACAAAGTACATCAGCTCTGCCAAATCTAATCACCATCTGCAGCTCACCTACGGTACATTGGTAAGATATAAAGATACTATAGTGGACTATTTATGTCATAATTGCACAAAATTAAACACATTATTGTATATTGATTATTAATGGCCATTCAGTACTGTGTATGTTATTGTACTAACCCTTGAAAACTACTGGATGACTTGAAAGAGCTTTTGAACTTCTACTACCTGACAAAGTATCTCCTACATAATGAGGAATACTTTAAGGTGAAGTAAGTGATTTATTTATGTTAATATAAGTGTTAAATCGCTCTTTATTCATACAGTGATCACTTATTGTGCACATTTCATAAAGCCGATCTCTCTGTCACTCGTTCTGCATGTAATCGGCAAATAAACTTTTCGGGGATCTCACTACTAATAACCAATCAGAAGAGAGAACGCTACAAACCGGCACCCGTCTCACTGCCGGTGCACGTGCAGAGCGACATATGGGTGAATGTGTAAGCGGCTACAATGGCGGGTAAAAATCCTTCCCAATGTCTGTTTTGATGGTTTTTATCATGTTTTATCACACTTATGGATCTGAGATGACGCTAGATAACTCGCTGCTTGAAGACCACAGTGCATTAATGTGGTGACGTAGGGACGAGGGAGGGGACTGCTAACTGCAGTCAGTGACAGGAAGTTAGCTAAACTGACCATTCCGCTTACTGAACCTTTAAGTAATGTCCTGCAGTTCTGAATTTAATCTCAATAATTAAGTATAGCTTCATTCTATGTGAATTGACACTGTCACTAAAGAAGTTTTATTTTAATGGATAAGTGTGTGAAAACAACTGCATACTTTAAACATTTGAAACTGTATCGCCTTTCTTTTAATAGTATTTGTTAAATTGTTGAGGACAGTATGCTGTGCAGTATATTGCAAAAGACAAAGCCAACTGCAGTTCCTGGGCTGGTGTAGACCATACACTACACTGTCTAAGCCCAACAGAGAAGAATTAAGTAATAAAGAAGTGTTGTTTATATTTATTTGATAAAGTGTGTGAATGTTTCCCATTCTTATGATGACCTATGTTCTAAAACAAGTCACAGACCTATATTCATTTAAGTTTTTTGAATGCTATCAAAGGACCTTTTTGCTGGTAGTGATATACAATATACATTTTTTAAATGGTTTACCTTTTGAAGTCTTACTCCATTCCAGGCCAATTAGCTGCAATTCAAAATGGCACAGCTTTCCTTTCAAATTGGGGAATAATATGCCTTCCGCCAAAGGTTTGGCCCTAACTTGGTCTCTGGAGGCTACATGGACATCCCCCCACACACACATTCATAACTCAACAACACCTTCAGGGACGGGCCTTCCACTGTTTTATCCTCGGAGCTCATTATCAGAAGTCTCTGGGGTGCACTGCTAACCAGAGACAGGAATTATGATTTGCTCGGAACACTCTGGCAACCAAGAAATGGATGATACCCAGGCAGAGGGATCAGTAGAGCCAGAAGCCCAATGGGAATACAGCAACTTGCAGCGTAAGGCACTTTTTAATATATATTTAGCATTGCACCTGCTACGTTTTAGCCTGCTGAGGAGGGGCTGTATGAGGGTACAGCTCTCATTTGAAATGATGAAGGACCGCTGTGCCTTTATAGATTCATGCTCCTGATTGGTGGAGCACAGTATACCTTCAGTAAGCCGTGCACCACCTGTGCAAGAATCATCAAGATTTGAGAGTTTTGCTTTACAGTTTAAGAATGAAAATGGGTGTTCAGAGACTCACAATGGAGGTTATAGAGGAATATGTGGATTTCAAGCCTAACCAAAAAAAGAGAAGTTATCTATTATCATTACGTTTTGGTTGGAGACGTGGCACAGATCTATATATATATGTTGAATATGAGGATGAAATAATTCATGAGTCCTTCATAAGAACTAAGAAGCTCATACTCAACGGTCATACATGTCAAAGCCTACACATGTTTCACTTACTCAGCTCTTGTAAAATAGCTCAATATAGTATATCAGATAGAAAACATTGAATACATTTTCAACTATCATAAATGTAACATTTCCGTACTTTGGTTTACGACCAAATATCTGCAAAACCTATAAACATTCCTATCAGCCTCAGTTTAGTGTTCTGTACTTACTAGTAAATGCAGGCTAATACACTAAACTGATAGCATGTTAGTGTTGCTGGCATGTTGAAGTACTGACATTATCATTTAGCACAAGGATCCACTGTGCCTTAAACCACACGGAGGTGCTTGAATGGCAGGAACTCTTCAGTCTTGTGCTCCTATTTATATACACAAGCAGGTTAGATAGATTAACAAAGGGCTAGCGAAGTAATACCATTCTGAGGACCAAAGTATTCATATCAAATATCAACCTGGCAAGCAGTTGTGAAGATATTTTGCTTTTGATCCCTGGTTTTGACGACAAGAGTACATTTCAATGCTTACTAGTTATCACAACAGTGACCTAAACATGTGGTAACTGCTGTAGTCAGACAGATTTGGTAGCCTGTTGATTATGCACTTACCTCTAGATACTGTGTATGGAGAATGGACGGAATAGATCTATGAATGACAGAAGAGAAATTAGCTTTTTCCTCCCTGTACCCAATAAGCTCTTATATGCACGTATGTTTACGTCAGAGTGTATGATAATGTATCATCACAATGGAATTGAAAATAATTGAGGCCATTCAAAGCCTAAGGGCTGCAGCTCAGAGCATGTTGTTGTCTGGCCTGAATGCATCCAATAGCCTCTCTCTAGAGCGACGTTAGTGGCAGCTAAATAAATAATTAAAAAGACAAATAAAGCGAGAGGCAAAATGAGTTAGGGGTGATAGTCTCGGAGGAGAGATCTGCTTAGATTCCCATCTCTGAATGTTGAAAATGAAATTCCCTCGTCAAGACTCCTAATCATTGCCGGCAGATGGCGGCTTATACGCTCTAGTTTAGATCGGCGGGAAAATTCTTATGGTTATTGTTTCTGTTTAAATAGGGAGATTATTGCATTTTAATAAGGTCCTCCTTGGGACTTGCTGCAACAATGGAGTGCTGTGAATGACTGCAGATAGCTGTTATATTGCATGCAGGGGGGAGAAATCAAGTTACTAAGTGTGACAAGTTGCTTTTCCTCTCTCTATCCTACCCGCTCCCACCCTCCCACCCTCCCACCCTCCCGGCGATGGCTGCTAGTGTATTTACCACCAAATTAAGAATGTGCCGCGGGAATAATATTTGTTATCCGACAGAAAGGAAGGGGGGGAGAGGAACTTGGCTGTGGATTTTCATTAAAATGACACATCTGTTCAGCAATTTCGGCAAAGTAATTCTGCTGAAAGTTTTATCAGCTAATTTTAATTATTCACTCCACTGACTTGAATACAGGATTCATCATGTTGAATTAATACATTCAAAGGAGATTATTTTTCTTTCCTTTTTTCGCTCCCAAATAGACAAAGAGCGGAGGTTGGAGGGAGGCAGGCAATCAACAAATTGAATTGTCATGCACCGTGGATTAAATTGTGATTTGTTAATTACAAAAACTATACAAGCTTTCTATATTTTGAAGAATTAAGAGGCTCAGGAATTCAGCGGGAGGGATTAAATATTGCGGGTGTGGTATGTTAATCACTATATGCTCTATTTTTGTGTACAGAATTTCTTCTCTCTTTTTTTGGACGGTGGTCCCACGGATTCAACTTCATACTTTTGATTAATACTTTTCATAATTTATAAAAAGGTAATCCACTCTATTTCTGACTTTTTAGGCTCAATGTTACATAATGAGCATTTTAAACACAGCGGGTAACCTTCCATAAAAATACACAGGTGCCATCAGAGCGAACTGGGCTGCTGTACCGCCAGCAAACAGGAGGCAGCCATGCTGATAACAGTCTGCTCCATACAGGGAAATCACACAAAGCCCTCACTCAAAGACCTCTTATTCAAGCAGGGCACATTCAAAAGACCCAAGCCATTCAAAGACAACCTATTCAATGAGGACCTCTGGCTCTGCAGTCAAGTTTCTGCAGGGACACTGCTAAACTGCCTCTACTGGTTTCTGCTGAACCACAAAGATCCACAGCACTGAAATGGATCCCAGTGTTGCCAGATCTGGCGAAAGAAACAAGCAACTGAGCCAAACAAGCCCAAAAGAAGCGACCATTTCTTCAACAATTGCAAATAGTCTATATCCATATTATACACATCCTATAATAAAGTTTGGCATTTCTATTTCTAAAATTGTAATTAAGGAATTTACTTCTACTACTTATATAATATTCATTGTACCAAGGGAGAAATACCAGGCCTCCTTTGTTTTGTTGGTAAAATATATATATAGTACGTATATATTTTTTATCCCGTTAAAGTTAGCTAACTAGGGGGCGCCCTTAGCTCAGTTGGTAGGGCGTCCCCCCCATGGGCCTCGGCCAGCAGCGGACCCGGGTTCGATTCCAGCCCGCGGTCATTCTCTGCATGTCACTCCCCTCTCTGCCCCATTTCAACTCTGTCTCTACACTATCAATAAAGCATAAAAATGCCCAAAAAATATATTTAAAGTTAGCTAACTTGGCAAAATAACAAGAAACTTAAACCCTATTTTAAGGGCAGTAATATTTGTAAGCGACCTCACCTTGCTTATAAGAAACTAGACATGGCAATGCTGATGGACCCCCCCCCCCCCCACACACACACACACACACACACCACCACCATCAACCCTCCTTTTACCCTCTTATCTCCTCAGGTAACTTCCCTTTGCAAACTGGTCCCTGGAGACTATCACCTTGCCCCGAAACCCTGCAGCACATCGACACACAGAACAAATGAGACGCCAGGAGCCGGGAGACGGGTAGATTGCAAAGTGATATCTCTCAAGTATATGTCTTTGTGGCTATGTTCCCCCCTCCCTCTCTGTTCTGAGCTGTGTGAAGTGTCACCGAGCAGCCCTCTGAGGACCGATAGGGGCAGGGAGCTTTTGCTTTGGACAAAAGGGAGAAAACTGAGAATGACATAGTTGTATTAGATAATAGCCTGGGGGGAGAGTGGAGACTTGAGGTATAGCCTCTTTGTTTGCCTGACACCAAACAGTGGCTGTCAGCTAATCAATCCCCTTCCTTCCTCTTTACCATGGTGCCGTCCCAGGGGAGGCTCAGGAGTAGCCATGTTACTGTCCCCCCGCAGACATCATGTACGGGAAAGATGCTTTAGGTTTATACAAATCAATTCAAAATGATTGACTCGCTTCCAAATTTTGGAAAACAAATCTGCTTGAACCAGACAGAGTTGGCTGATAGAGTTCGGGTAAAAATCATTTAGCTATTTACAGCAATGTATGAATATAAAACCTTTTAATAAAGTGTTTTCAGTCCGAGAGGTATCATAGTATAGCATCACATAACATGCAAGTGGTTGTGGGCCCAGGAATGCCTAACATCAAACTGACTGGATGATAGGGAGGCCATATTATCTACTTCCTTCTAAATGACACGCAGCAGAATGTCTTTGGCTCTCTGGAGGCCTGTACAGGTTATCAAATTTAATAAATAAAGCGAAGTGAAATCTGTCTACTCTTCATCTTCCCCTGCTCTCATAGGATTTGCTCTAGCTGGCAAATTACCATTTTTCAGGCAGAATGTTCCCAAGGCAGTGTGGCGCTTTTTCCCTCTTCCTGATAGAACCAGATGAGCACAGTCTGGGGATGCATTGTTATCAACTTGGAAGTGTCCAGCAAAAACAATTAAACTGGAAAAAATAAGACAGCACGCTCTGACTGTGTGTGTGTGTGGGGGGTGGGGGGGGGGGGCTAAACTTGGACAATGTATTTATATTAATTAAACTGGCTTTCAGACTCAATGATGAGAGAAGAGAAGGGGCTAAAGGCCAAGTAGTACCTGTGAGCCCATGTTGATAAAAAAAAAAGAGGGGCGAGACTGAATGCTCAATCTCATTTAATGAAGGCAAATCTTTTTAAATCCATTCAAACACCACAACAGTGACTAATACTTAACTATTATATCCATTATCCAAGCAGATATGTTTGAAAATGGCCGAACATCATTTGATATTTTCATGCATGACAACTGAATTTGGCCAAGTATCCTTAAGTTTGGTCCGTAGTACAAAACAGTGAATCCTACAATTCCCATAATGCAACTTGAATCTTAACTTCATTCTACAATCATATCATATGGAGAAAATGGTATCCAAGTGACTTGCAAGTGTTCACAACATCAAGACGGTATGATTATAGAGTTGGTCAGGTAAATAATAAAATACTGTGTGTTCCCAAGCATTATATCTATCAAAGTATGTCAGAGTAAGTGGCATCTATTAAAAACTAAAGTTTCAACCCAGGCACACAATTACCAAGATGACATCGGGGTTGCTTTTTCTCAGGTGCTTAAATACTCAAATTTGTGTAGTTTTCCTTGACACGATTAAACATGTATTATTATGTACAGGCCTTTGGACATGATACCTGGGATGTAACGGCCCAAACATGCTACGATTTAAATAGACAATATACTGACGAGTAGGAAAAGTAGTTTCACACTCAATGAATCTACGTTAGGGTTTGCAGTTTGAAGAGGAAGTAGGAAATAGTTGTATCATTTTGCTATCACATCATGCTATGAACATGAATACTTTTTCTTTAGGCTTGATATTTTTCGAGGAATGCCAAGAAGTGGTGTACTATAGACTTCACCTGGTGCACTTGAAATTGTGATAGGAAGTTATACTTGCAATCCAATCCAGGAGGATAATTGGGCACAAACCAAATTGAATACAGTCCCCTAAACTGCATGTAATCCACTCAGCCAAACTGTCACAGTGACATTTAACCTTTGGTGCCCTAAGGGCCCGCCAAGGCTATCTCAGGAACACTTCAATAGCTTGTACCTGGCCTGCTGCTGGGCCAATTATCCACTAATCCACAGCCAAGCGGAACGTATAAGTAGTTCTAAAAGGATCGGGGAGACAGCAGCAAAGCTTTCACTGGAGCCATGCAATTAAGACAGAGAAATTATTGCACATTTTAGATCCCATTCTCCTTTGTGAATAGGGCTGTGCTAAAATATCTATACGCAAATATAGCGTTTTGCAATGTATCACGATGTATCATATCCCATGTATCGTGATGCATATCGTATTGTGAAGTAATTGCCAATACACCGCCCTGTTTGTGACCATAGGAGGGAGGACTAAAAATCGGACTAAATGTGCAAATATATAAAACCAAACAAACCTATCACAAACATAAAATCAGCACATACACAATGTTTGTGGCTTCAAATTAATCTGCTCAGGTGATCTGGCATCAGAATAATGGAATAGATACCGCTGGAAGTCCAGAGGGCAAACACTGTTGTGACAAGCCTTATTAGTGAGCCAGTTAATCAAGAGGGGAAATCTAATCTCTATTGCACAGAAAACTCATTGCCAAAATACAACAGAGTATTCCCTCTCTCTCTACTGGGTGATGTGGTCAAAATGAAGATGTGAGGGAATGAGCCAATAAACACACTGCTGTCAGTGTAGTAGATGACAACACTTAAAAACCTGAATTGTAATATTCACATCAACTTACCATTGCATAAGCATAAGAAAGGAATACAATGACATGCAGTATGTAAATGCAATCTTATTTTCCAGATTTTTTCTTGTCTGGAAATTCTATGGAAGATCCGCTAACAACATTAGTGCCAATAAGATGTATCAGTAATAGTCGACAGGGGGGATCCAGGGGCCTATTTCAGGAAGCGGGTTTTGAGGCAACTCAGAGTTTGTTCACTCTGAGTTAGCGGAAACTTTGTGTTTTACGTTTCAGGAAGTAGGTTCAGCGCAACCCAGAGTCCGTTATTGCGGCAACATACGCCGTGAGACTAACCCGCTCGCTAGCTGGTTTGAGGGAACAGACTCTGAGTTTGTTGTCACTTTACGCTGCAGCCCCGACTGAGGAAAGCATGTCACAGCGTGTCCCTTCACAGTCTGAAGCAAAATCACTCCATAGAAATCTCCATCGGGATGTTTTTATCATTTCCTGATGATTTTACGTTTGATCGATCATTTATCTGATCAGTATTCTCAGCCCTCATGTCATTCATATAGGCGGCCACCTAACACACCGTGAACACTGCTACATTCAGATGAATGTGTGTCTCACTTTGGCCTCATTATTATTCTTTTTTTAACAGGAGTTTTCTGACATTGTAACGCTCTTTCAGGCTGAAATGTGACGCTGTAGGCTACGTGATCATTACTGTGATGTTCCCAAAGTCACAGACGAGGCTTGTTAAAAAGCCTAATCTGAATATTGAAATTATATAATAATTTAAACTGTGATCACTTTCTGAGGAACATGGATTTGACCAGCATTTTCAACCTGTCTCTATCCCAAGCAAAAGTCCCTGCATGCTTCAAATCCACCTCAATTGTGCCTGTCCCTAAACTCAGCTCCCTAAAGAGCCTGAATGATTACCAAATCATGAAGTGCTTTGAGAGGCTTAGCCCACCTGAAAACCAAACTCCCACCCACACTAGACCCCTATCAGTTTGCCTACCGTCTGAACAGGAGCACAGACAACGACATCACCACAGTTCTACACCCAGCCCTTCACGTGGACCTGAGTAACACCTACGTAAGGATGCTGTTTATTGGCATCACAGTCTGGTACGGCAACTGCACCATCAAGGACCCAAACAAGTAGGAGTAGGAAATAGCCAGAATTAAAATCATTATTTCATTTTTACAATTTATGTGTCAAAGGTTTTTACAAAACAGAATATGGATACAGCCTTTTTTCATTTTATTCACAATATGCCCTCACTATCAGAGAGTGAATAACAGTTCTCTTTCGTCATATCATTGTAACTTGCATTTAAATGAAGAGTCTGGATGGTTTTATTAATCGATACAGGAGGATTCAGTAAATACTGGGGTCCTGAATGGTGGGCTGTAAAACAGACAGAAAAGACGGATATAACATCTCTCTCTCTCCCTCCCTCCCTCCCACATTCCCTCTCTCTGTCTGTGGTCCCCAAAAGCTGTAATATCCATCCATGGCGGTTCACTTGACATTTACTTGCCCTGCTTTCTCCTGTAGCATTCCCCCTTCCTAACTGCCAGTGCTGCGACTCTCCAGGGCCAGGGCCGGCCGGGTGAACAGATAACAAACCTGTCAGGGCGGCTTTAGTGGGGGGAATAAATCCAGAGCGAGGGGGGACCGGGGTGGATGATGTGTTCCAGAGAGGGTTAGTCGATGACATGAGACACCCTGTGTGTGAGGCCTGGACCCAGGAGAGCTAGGCTGTAATGCCATGGTGCTAGACTTTAAAAAGGGGGCACCGCCACTGCAACCTGATTAGATCTCAGTGGTGCCGACATTTTCAAATGGCTGGCCCCCTTTTCACCCTCCATTTCAACTGTTCTTTACAAGCCAACCCCCCTTTTCCTCCGATCATCAAAGGAGCTGTCAGGGGCTTCTTTCTTCAGGCTGGCAGACAGGTCAGGGGTGGAAGGTTGAGGTGGGGTGTGCCCTTTTGAGACAGAGACTGAGAGTGGCTATCTACAGTGGATGTGTGGAGGCTGAGGGGCTGTGTTAAAGGTGCTGATAGCATTCATGGTGATGTGTTCCCAGGAGATGTCACAAATGTCAACACTCTCCTGCTATGGGCATATCATTCTACCAATTGGACAAAGAGGGAGATGCAGCACAGTGCACTCCTTTTGTCAAGCAGGATCTCAGTGGATCGTATAATGCTGCAAATTTCAGATGGGCTTTATCAGACCCGCTCCACTAACATGCTCATTACCCAGAGCAAAGTGATTTTATGGGCATGGCATGTTGTAAAAGGTTGTTCACCAGAACGGGCGGAAATAGCAAATCCACGGTTTAATGAAAGGGTAAAATTATTTTTTTTAACTTATAGATATCATAATGAAAATGTTTCCAGTTGATTACTGGCAAAACAACTGGTTTTTTTTATTTAAGTTTTTTTCAAAAAAGTTTGAATATGTTGTAAAAATGCAATAAAGATGTAAACTCTGGCTAAGCGGGTTGGCCAACGATCCTAGGGTTGGCGGTTCGATCCCCGCCCGGCCACTTGTGTCATGGTCGTTGTGACCATGGTCACTTCACCCACCTTGCCTCGTGTGTATGACTGCTGTATGTTTGAGGTGGTGGTCGGAGGGGCCGATGGCGCGGAATGGCAGCCACGCTTCTGTCAGTCTGCCACAGGGCAGCTGTGGCTACTATCGTAGTTTACCACCACTGGTATGACTGTGTGTGAACTAATTGAACCTGGAACCCTGTAAAGCGCTTTGAGTACCTTGAAAAGTGCTATATAAATCCAATCAATTATCCAACATCTAGATTTTGGTTTTTTAGAGATATGCAAATGTGTGCATAATTTGTGATCCTTGAAACCTTTTACAACATGCCATGCCTGTTTTTCAAAAAAGGGGGTTTTGCCCCCTGGGTACATGTTATATATTCCACAAGTCTGAGCTTGGAAAGACAGAATTAAAATAACTACCTTCATATCCATTAATGCATTTAGACATATCATCTTAAATCTGCCAAACTCTACCTGTAACTGTTTTCCTTAGGCTATATTGTACTACATTTTTAATTGCAGCCATTCTACATCGCTGTCTAAATGTTTCAATGGTGTTGGCTCTTTATCAGCTTGTTGTGTATTTGCATTGTATATTGTGATGTTGTTTTTGCTTTGCATTTGTTTGACTGGACATCATTGTAAATGAGGTCAACCCTCAATGTCCAATGAAAATGAAAAACATATGAGCATGTTTCAGCTTCTCAATATTATTTGGACTTGAGGGGTAGTGTCCTTGTCTCGATAAATACATCACCTTCTGAACTTCTAATCTTATTATACTAGTCAATCCCTTCACAAACCAATTAGACTAAATGGATAGACCCTGAGTGCAATTACCAATCCTTAGAGAAAGCCATAGTAAGTACCTGATATTTTAAAAGCAAATGTATTTACTCTTATAGCAATAATACACTGGCTGATGTTTCACTAACTGCAAAACAGCTGAACATGTGCTTGATTAAGCAGTGATGGATAATACACATTATGAAGGCATGACAAGAATATGATGGACTCCTACTGTGAAGTATATTAACATCGAGAATTGTAAAATTGTCCTTTATTTAGGACATAGTGTGTGTCAAGCTTTTTGGGCACACCAAGTGAGGTATGCCCGCCACAAATTTGATGGATGGAGACGTCCCATGGTGGTGCTAAAAACTGCACATAAATTAACTGAAGCACTGAGGCCTGTCCACTCCATCTACATCTGGGATGTGCCTATAAGGAAATAAAATGTCAGCCATCCACACATAGTTGGAACAAAGGAAGGGCATTGGCAGATGAGGACGGAAACTGTGGTATACTATTCTTAGGCCTTGCTTTCATGTACTGTAGTTCTATATTCCAAACTAATGGAGTTAACTGGCACTGATCTGCAGCAAACAACCTTTCAAGGCTTAGCGAGCAGCCTGTGTTAGACTAAGCTGTGTTTATTATCAAGCACAATCCGTAGTCTCATCAATGCTTAAAGAAAGGAACGTATGAATGAATGCATATTGTTTAGCTTATGGTAAAATCAAAAAAAATTAAAAAATAAAGGAGGGCAGAGAGAGAGAGAGAAAGAGAGAGAGAGAGAGAGAGAGAGAGAGAGAGAGAGAGAGAGAGAGAGAGAGAATAAATACAAATCCTATTTTTTCTTCTTAAAGCTGCAAAGCTAACAGGGAGATGGAGAGAAAATACAAAGGCCTGTGTTCTCATTTTCAGTCTGAGAGCCCCACCAGGACCACTGAAACTTGCTTGATTTCCCCAGTCCAATTATATCTCTGTGCTCAATCCTTCCAGAATAGCAACATCACACCCAGGGACGCTGTCTGCCTAAGCGCGGTGGGCCTAATGGAGTCCCACAAGTTGACTTCATTTCATTGCTCCTAACTAATGGGCTGTGATATTTTTCCCAAACTGACTGCGGCTCTGCCCCCTTGGAATCTAGTCAGTGCAGTGGTGGACCCAGGCCAGCAACATGCCAGCCCCACTGCCTCATTTAGAACAACCCCCCTCTCCACCCTACCCTACCCACCACTGCTGTCTGTGTGCAGTCCGCCAACGCCCTCTGCCTCATTACAGCTCTCTATGCGGGGTCCTGATTGTCAGAAGGGCCCCGGTGATGCCAGCTCTCTCCCTGTGCGGCCCGGCCCTGCTGTGGTGAATTTAAGAGGACTTTAATCTAACTGGGCTGAGGAGAGGATTAGCAGCCAGGGAGAGGTGGGAGGGATGGAGGTGGACAACTGTGCATTGGTATATAGTGGATGTACAATCACAGGGCCACAGCTGAGGACAGACACTCATTTTCAGGGCCACCTATTGCTCTCCGATGGATACTCATGCGCAGAACACAAGCATTGGGAAGAAATAGCCCCAACATAAATTCAGCAGAATGGGTCCCTCTCCAGTCATATTGTGGGCACATAATGGTCCTCCAGATGGCTAAGGGACCCAGCAGTGGTGCAATACAATCAGTGGCATGGCAGAAGTATCAGGGAATAAATATGAAGAGTTTTATATCATATAAACGCTCAGCCAGCAAATACTTTTTTTTTATTTAAACTTCCATTTTGATGACATTTTTAAAACCAATCCACTCCTTCCAAGTTCTAGTTAATGGAGACTGTCCATTTAGATTTATATATACTGTATATAAAAGTTTTATTCTGAACAGGAAAAAGCTAGTCAGTCACAAAAACATAAATAACAGCATGGAACATAATTGTACATGAATGAAAAATATAAAGTCCTAATTTTCCCCCCAGAATGTCATTCTTTCAAATGCGACTTCATTTCAAGGAGTGCAGGTAGAGCGCAATATTGTCTGCATTTATGACAGTGCCTTTTATAAAGCCTGGTCCTACCAGACCATCGTACTTCATTTCATTTGTACAGATGGTCTGGAATCGCTCAATTGACAAACGTTAACTCACTTGAAGGCGGGTGTCTGTTGAAGTTTAAAACTATTCTATTCTAGTCTGCCAACCAATCGCATAACATTTGCTCGTGACATATATCATGCGGCCTTCTTCTGATTCGTTCTCGACCTTAACGTCATTGTTCTCAGCCACTCCCTCTGTTGGCTTATGTATTGGCTCTTATATACAATAAATATAAAAAGCCTACATTTTTTGCCAGTGTAATCGGCTGGGTAGATTCACCATTTATGAGAGATCCAACTGTAATTATGCACATTATTCACCTTTTCCTAAGTGCAGCACTTGTAGACAAATAGCTAAGATGCCTAAATGCACTATACACCAGGTTGTCCTCATGCAAAGTGCAGGCCAGGCTAGGGAGGGCCTCTGAGAGCTAATGGCAGTGAGTGGTGCTCTGAACACATGCTCTGGCTCTTTTCAGGGACACAGGGGAGTTTTAGTGCCATGCTCCCTACTGCTGATTATGGCACCTTCTCCAGCCTGCCAGCTCCCCCTGCCCTCCATGCATTGATCTCATTTGGCCCAGAGATAAGGCAGTAACTGGATGAGGGCTTGGAATCAGATGGTCTCTGACTGGTTTGGCAATTCCACTCTTCCTGGGCCGTCTGGGCCGGGGGCCAAAGGGGCAGGCCAAGGTTAATCCCATCCAATCCCCCTGTACTACAGGGCTCTCGCGCTGCCCTCTGCCCTCTACCCAAACACAGCTGATGTAACTCCCTTTAAGCGGGTTGGAAGCCACTCATATAATTAGTTTACCCAAGATTTCACACCTGTGCTATACAAACGGATATACTGTCAGATATTAGAAGTAACGGGGACATGGGCATGCATGAAAAATACATGACTCGTTTAACACTAAGCTTTAAGGTTGCTGCAAAGTTTAATGATTAAAAAGAGTCACGTTGAAAAAGTTGTTCACATAGAAATAGAAAAAGGACATCCTCTCGGTTGTAATTTGAGCCTACTTATACTTAGGTAAAGTGATCAAAAAACCAGCCATGTTGCCAATTTTATCATGAGGAGCAAAGATGGTAAAATATGTAAAAGCCGAGTGACATGCCAGTTTATAACAGCAGAATACCTGCTCTTGAGGCATGGGGATCTGCGATATTTCATGGCCATCGACTCATATGCATATGCAAATGCAGAGTGGAGCAAAATTACGATTATGCATGACATTTTCACAACAGAAAGACCAAGTGCAATTGCACCCCTGCTTCACTGTGAGGCCACTGCTGTTCCCATTAAGGATTGCCAGTTGAGTAATCTCCATCGCCCTTTTTTCTATTGACACATTATGTAGTCGGAGATGGGATTTTGCCTGTATGAAATTAGTCTCTCAAAAGGATCAGGAATGAATGCAGCAGGGGGGCGGGACTCACACGCCTCTTGGGAAACACTAATCTTCTTATAGCGCACATTTATTCAATTCCAGTGTCAATATCAGCCATAATCAGAATGGTCTATGTGACAAGTTCTTTATGTGCTGGCTGATAGTGGATGACAAGGAGGTAATCACCTGGGAGAACGTCACTCCTGACAGCTCCCTAGCTTAGCGCTGCTCCTGCAGATTCATCAAGAATAGCAAAGCAACATGTCAATACATTACAGAGAGAGCCAATATATAGAAAGAGATTCATTGATATCAGATATCTCACAGGAATGGACAGCTGCAGTTTACAGAAGTGGAAGTAATCCACTACTGATCCCCTCAATGTCTCTTTGAAACCAGCTAACACTTGATGCAGCAGAACCATTTATCCAAGTCCATTGCTGGAAATGCACAAAAGTAACGCACCCCTAATATGAAAAAAGAACGAGATATCAAATGATAGTCAAGATAAAGACAAGGCGTACAGTGCATGTGACAACTTGAGAAAAAACGTAACGCACACAAACAAAGAGTGGGTTGTTTGTTGTGACATCAGACAAGCTGTTGTCCAAAAACACAAACAAAGAGAAATTACAATGAATTGGAGTTACCAAAAGAAATCTACTAAAGCCGATACCTTGGGCCAATCTCTAAATCTAAAATGAACCATACTTGATTTGTAATTATTGCAGGAGAAAAATAAACAATCAAACTCTCAGGTGTTCCTCTACTCTTTATCGTTCAGTTATGTTCCCAAGGAAGCTCAATTCAAAAAGCCGGAATTACAAAGAGGTAGCGTAGCATCAGCTGGTTGCTTTGAACCAAATGTATAAAAAACAAAACAGACAATTGGATACTATACGGCTGTGTGTCATAAAGACAACAGCAGAATGGCCATCCAGTGGATTCCCCGGGCCTGACATATAGATTGCAGATGGATAAGTGCACGTTAAAACAATATCCCGCCGACCAAAAAGAAAATCATTTCTCATAGCTGTCTCTATTTACTGAAAGGGCTGCTGGTCTCCCACTGGGGGCAGAAACAAATGAAGATGTTATTCCTCTACCCATGAACTCCTACCTCGTCTGCTTTTTCACTGCTGGCAATTTCATTTTCTCTTCCAAATTTGACTTAAGCCCTGCACGACTTGAGGGAAATAATAGTCTCTGGAATAATCTTCCAGGGGCCACCATCTCTCTCTGTCTCTCTCAGTATATTTATGTGTCTGTCAATCTATTTACAGTGTCTATTTATTTATTGTTGGTGCTGTTGCCTTGTGGTTTAAGGGAAATTGCACTGCCTTCTGAAATAGAAGTGATGTGACACTGGATGCCTGGCAGTAGTCCGGTCAGACATACACAGGCCTTGGAACAGACAGAACATGCCCTTAACCGAGCACAAGGAGAAAGAAATAGCCCTGATGCACAGTGTTGTAGAGTGGAGGCCATCACAAGGAAAACATGGACTCTTTGTGGACACTCTACTCAAAGTGTGAAATGTGACAATGGATCATTTGGTAAGAATACTTTGTTACAATATGTCCAATAAAGTGTATTCCGTTTCATAGCATTTAATCCATTGTTTGCTAGAATTTGAAGCTCACATGCTTTTCATAGTGCAACATAGAATCGGTCTGTATATTCTATATGAATACAAGTTATACTACGACTACTATTACTAATAATAGTTGAATTACGTTTTCAATGTCACCAAAAACATGAACATGATACACTTGGTAAAGGTAGAATTCCTTCATATTTCACATGTACTATCTGAATAAAGAGGCTATTGTAAATGATCTCTCAGCATATGCCAGGAGTTATCTCATTAGGGTTAATGTTGCTGTCCGAGACCATTGTCCTGACCAGCCAGCATTAAACTGCAACTTCCATTGAGAATATAAAAATGCGTACACAGAAAAGCCATTGCAGTGCAGCAGGATATCATATTAATACATTGCAGAGTCCAATGAGCATCAGTTTGTTGAATATACAGCTATGGAATAAAAGAGACCACTTCAAATGTTCAGTGTCTCTTGTTTTACTATTTATAGGCAATATCTTTGAGTAAAATGAAAATTTAGATTTTATAATATAAACTAGTGACAACATTTCTACCAAATTCAGAATAAAAATATTGTAATTTAGAGCATGTTCAATAAGTAATGTAGAGATAAAGATTTAAGAAAAATCCAGACTGATCACTTAATTTTTTACGAAACACACCATAACGCAAAAATAATGACAAAGAGAATCCGTCTGTATTGATGTGCTGTGTTTGGCCTAGAGGCAGGACAGACTGGAGTGGGTTGATGAAGCAGCAGGACATCCTGTGTGTCATCCCCATACAGCATCCTCAGCTCCTTGTGCCATTCAAACACACTCAACAGGACTCCACACAACACACAACACTCCCACACAGCTTCTTTACCCTGCAGCTAAACTCCCCGCTACATACACACAGCAGGGATTCAACATATATTAAACACACATGAACATATACTGTATACTGTACATATGGTTCTCTGAGAGGTTTTGCATCACTACTTGAATAGTGATCTGGCCTGAATATTTTGGGTCAACTAATTAGAAAATCTGCTTGGAGTTATCCGTGGATGTGAGCAACTTAAAAGAGACAGACAGACCCTGCGTTCCAATCCCCATACTTTCTGTTATTTAGTATGGTAGGAAAAGATTTAGGAAGAATTCAAGATGAATTCAAGAATATTTGTGGTCAGATTGAGCATGCTAAAAATGACCCGGATGCCTACTATATCCGTTCGGGATTTTTAGTGTTGAAATCTGCATGCTATTTGGGCGATTGTGACCATCCAATCCTCTGACAATCCAACCCAGTGTGCAGCGAAAGTGACATCACACCGTTTTTATACAGAGCCTCCGTATAAAAACAACCAACGATGCAACGGATATACTGTATGAGCAAGAGGCAACGCTATGATGAAATAAATACTCATTAATAGTAAAAGTATGTCCCGATTGTATGCATACTGCATGCTAACTAACTGGATTATTTTTATGATCAGCTGTAGTATGTAGAATAGAACAAAGAAAGGGCATGTGATTTGGAACGCAGGGAGAGAAAGAGAGATATGTCCATCATGTCTTTGTTTATAGTGGAGAGAGAGAGAGAGACAGAGAGAGAGAGTGAGGGATGATTTGTTGGCTCAGGAGAGGTATAAGCGATATGTATCCAGTCAATGGCCACAGTAATCATGTTTATGAGGGGGAGATGGCTCAGGACTCACGGTATGTCTGATTGTGTTTTTCTCCGGCTCCCAGCTTGGGGTCCGGGTAGACCCCTACTAGGCTATTGTGATTGAAGTCTGCACTCCAACATGGCTTCTCCTTGGGGGGTATAAAAGGTGCGTGTAAATACTGTTTGTGTGCCTTTTTGCGTATTTGTGTTTTTTGTGCGTGTGTGTGTGTTTTGTGCCACTGTGTGTGTATTCATAAAGAGGCAAGTCAGTCGATGAAGACCTCCCCATCATCACAAAAGAAAAAAAGCACCACTTCCCCTTTTCTCCTCCTCAATGCAGCCATTTTCCCACATTGCTCTCATTGCTATGGCAACCAGGCGCTCTCTCTCTCTCCTTGGGCTCGGCATGCATCCAATCAGAGGGAGACCTTTGTAGAGATTCCTCTGGGCTCCACTTATTCAACTTACCCCACCGGAACAAAGAGGAGACACACTCCCTCACCAGAGCCATGCTATATGACATCAAAACATTGGAGGCTGTGTAATGGCTATAGGTTACAGGGAATGCGGAAGTCATTCATATAGTCAAAAAACTGCAGAAAAAAACAGGATGCATGACCATTGCCAATTTCAGTGGAAATGATGTGGAATAGGATTTGTTATTATTGAAAGCCTCAGCAGCAGAGCCTACATATATACTTGGCTCAGTATCACGTGGCTCTGCTGGCACATGCTTAAGCTTGATAAGTCCAAAATGGATTCCCGGCTGAGCCTATTTATGTCATTCCTGAAAACATATGGATAGGATTCATGCCGCTCGATACTTTCAACCTTCAACAATGACATTCTACACCACTTCTCCACTCCATTAATCTTCCATGAGAAAATAGATTTATCATCCACACAGCAGTGAGGGATTGCATTCAGTCTGTATTACAGTACTTACAACACCCATCCAGCTTTGTATATCAATTTCAACAATTAAAGAGCCTTATTTTGCTGGGTGGGTATACAGTAACATAACTAGAGTAAAAGGTCACAATGTTCATCTGGAGTCCTCTTATTATATTGTGTGTCCAAGGCCCTCTGGGTGAAGGTAAATAATCAGCAGAGATAAACTAGTGTCATGTATTCTCAACCTGAGGGCTGCTTCACAGGTCACTGCAATCACACTGTCATTTTAATTATATTTCTGGAGTGTAGATGCCAGTTGAGTTAAACACTTGTGAATGTAGGCAGGGAGGGAGGCGTGCCCCCAAGCTACTGCTATAGAGACAAGCCATCCAGCCTGAGACCTCTCACACAGGCCCCCTGACGGACATTCAGCTGTTGGGGTATACTGGCAATGCAAAGGAGGGAGAGGCATCATTTTGCAAGGGAGAGAAAAACATTGAGAAAGAGAAATAAAAGAGAGGGAGATGAGTGAAACAGTACAGCTGCAACACTCCACTATTTTTCAGTATGATCCAATGTATAATATCACAAAGCTATGGTCATAACATTTTATTCTATTTCATACTGTAGTTAAAACAATTGGGAATCTTAAAAACAGACTATGGAATTTGGATGGGCATGTGGATCGGAGTTGTCAGTAGATCGCAGCCATATCGGACTAGATAGCGATATTGGATGGGATTGGTTCCATCCTTAGTGAAAAGGAGGCTTGATCTGGAGTGTTGGAGGTAGTAATAAGCAGGTCTGGACACTTTTTTGGGACAACTCATCAGGTTGATTTAGAGTCAAATGTGTAGGCAATTCAAGTGATTCTTTTTTTTCCAGCTGAAAAAAACAGAAAAAATAATGTGGACATGATCCCTTCACTAGCAATACAAGACTTGAGTTAATTCAGAAGTCAGTGTGGGGGGAGGGGGGGAGTGAGTGTCCTAAATAAACGAATAAGACTTCAACAGGACTTGTAAAATGCATGTAAACACCTTTATCCGATCTACTTCGCACACAAATCGGCACATTAACGGACAACCTAGAATAACTCGTTCATAGTCGGCACTCTCTCTGCATGTTTTCAGGGATCGGATATCGCATATCGGAGTTTGCGTTCTGCGCTTGCTCGAGAATCCCTGCCCGGGATTTCAGAAGGAAGTGGAAGGAGACGACGTAAAAAGTAGTAGGGTTGTTGCCGGAAGGGAACCGTACGTGTCTCTATAACCACTTGTTGAAAGGGCTACAGCGCCACCTAGCATAGTGGAGTCAGCCATGCATCGGACACTTGTAACACGGACTGTTATTTACATCTGAACATTAGGATTAGATACAAATGACTGTGTGTAATACATGACGTTAACCACTCATAAGCCATCATTTATATCACTTATACATTTAAAAATATATACATTTAACATATTTTGTTACAAGTTAAGTGTCCTATTTCACTACTGTTATATATTTTTTTTTATTGTTATTTCAACTGACAGTATTCTATTTCGTCTACATTTTATTACAATTTGCATTCTTCATTTTCTAAATGTTCTATTTATTTCTATGGTGCACCTTATCTCTATACGTTTTATCTGCACTGTGTCTTTGCACGACTTTTGTGTTTATTTGTCTCAGGTGTTGCTCTCTTCACTTGTGTGTTTATATCTTACGTGTTATCTTCTATAATTGCATTGTTGAGATGAGAATTTCATTGCCAACAATGACTGCTGCTGTAATTATTGTGCATGTGACAGTACACCATCTTGAATCATGAATCTTGTTGTCTGTCAATCTGCCCTGACTTTTTAACATCACTGCTGAAAAGCCATTTAACAGTCCAAAAACACTGTCAAGTCAACCCAGGGCTGTATCTACTGCTCATTCCTACACTGCCACTATACACGTACACTGGGGGCCTCAGCTAAATAATATGATCCCATGATGATGAGCTAATTTAAGGTACAACATTCCTCCTTCCATATCTAAATGCTTGTTTCTAATAGGAAACATTTGAAATGATTGAGCGGCAGAGAGAGAGAGAGAGAGTGAGAGAGAGAGAGAAAGAGAGAGAAAGAGACAGATAATTGATGCACGCAATTACAAGTTCTGTGTCGGAGCAAATTGGCCAGCGTATCTGGACATGTAGGGGGACCGCGACCTCATTTACATCAGAGTGTCAAGAAATAAATGGAGAATGTACTGAGGAGGTGGGATGGGCCATAATAATGTCACAATGCAAGAAGCAGCTCTGGTCACACAACACACAGAGGCAGGTCACTTGGACAGATAGGTTCAGTTCAAGGTAAGAAGCTCACGGCAATAAAACGTCAAGGACAAAAACACAATGTGCAGTCTTGGACATGCATCAGCAATTATAATCATAGTGATTTTCACAACAACAAATATACTTTATGACATTAATCTGTTTCAAAAGCTGTAAGATAAGAAAAAAATATATAGAAACCCCCCCCCCCCCCCCCTCCCCGTCAGCCTGGCTCAAAACGCTCCGCTGAACCTCCGCCACGCTCTTTCCCAAGACGTGTCCCAAGCAGGAGCAGATAGGGCGGTTGCTATTGTGGCAAATCAGCAGCAAATGGCCACTCTTGCGAAGATGTTTTGGTCAAGTTGCGGCCTTGTTTCTTGAGCTATCTCGCTCAAACTGTATACACATGTATATTTCCGGCGCCTAAGGCTGTGTATATAATTTAGGGATGATAGGATGGAAATCCAAGAAGTAAATGTCACGTGACTGTATGCAAATTAGGGAAGAAAATAAAATCATGGCTTTTTTATTGTGGAGCCCCATGAGCTGTAGATGTGTAAGACATTTCAATCGGAGTCAGGGGGTGAGGGGCATGGCCTGTCAAACATTGCATTTTTGAACTATGGTTTTTGCATTTGTGGCGCCCTCTATGGGTTAATCTCGATTAGCTGCCACACGCTAACACACGTATTCTGCACATACAGTATACAGCAAGTTTTATGATGATAGGACCTATGGTTAAGGATTTGTGGCCAATTAGCTGCTCCGCCCTTGCAGAAACGGTGTGAGGGGCGTGGCCTCTCAAACTTTTTTCAGTCAGGGCTTAATAACAGCGGCCCCTTGTGGGAAATAAAAAAAACTGTATAATAGCACACCCCGTGGGGTAGGGATGCACGTTGTGTGACATTTTTGCATTTCTAAGTGAACGGTTTGGAAGGAGAAAAGGCTAGAAAATGTAGCGGAAGAAATAAGAAGAAGTAAGAAGAAGTATGGTGCATAACAATAAGTTCAGGCCCTCAATGTATTGTGTGAACATATGTGAATGTATCCTTTCAGGCAAGAAGCTCATGGAAAAAATACCGTCAAGGACAAAATATTATGTGCAGTCCTTGGGCATGCATTGGTGAATTTAATCATCATAGTGATTTTTTACAACAACAAATATACTTTGTCACATTAATCTGTTTCCAAAAGCTGTAATTTGAGTATTGGAAATGGTTCCGCCACATGCCAACAGGATTGTGAGTAGGCCGTATGCGTTTTCATGGGAAAGCCAGTAATAACTGAGTTGAGTTTTACAAGCCATTAGAGAGACTCCAGCTCAAAACCACTTCAAAAGGCACGGAGGACGCCGTGCTTGACTTTTAACAATATCACTTCCAGATGTTTCATTACCAAACAAGTTTCAAAGACCTCACCACAAGAAAAGCCTTCTCATGTGAGAAGAGCCGGGACACACGGGGATGGATTTCAGCAAGCAACCATTTTCTGCATTTCCTTCCAGTAAGAAAACACTTATCAGCCCAACACACAAATCATTTACCTATGTTACGGCAGGGTATGTCACTATGTTATATATATATATATATATATATATATATATATATATATATATATATATATATATATATATATATATATATATATATATATATATATATATATATACCATGTAAAGATGTTGACTTAAAGCATTAGCTAGCATTGCATCTGTTTGTATTTGACTGGCAGAATGGTTTTTTTCTCTAAAAGCAGGGTACAACAGGAAGCTTAGGCAGATGAAAATAATGGCCCCTGATATATACAGGGGTGCATTCATTATAGTGTGCCTCTTGTAGCTCTCATCACGCTGGCTAACAGTGACTGGCGGCTGGGCTCTGACCCAGTATACTCCGGAGATTCTTTCTATTGCACCCGCCTCTCATCAAGAGCCTCGGGTGGGTAAAAGAAGCAGTAACATGCTGTTTACTCGCAATCCCAGGCCCGTAATTGCCAATTTATTTGATAGGCAGCTGGGTAATGATGGCATTTCACCCCTTGCCGCAGAGACTAAACGGGAGTGATTCATCCCCAGCTCCCTGGCCCTCCCTGATCCAGCAGACTCCCTCTCTGCCTGCCTGCCACCCAGACTGTAGGGGTGGGGCTGTGGTGGGGGGGGGAAGGGGTGGCTGCCATGTGGGCTTCAAACCAACCCCAAAAGGGGGGCCCCGGCGCTTCAAAACAAATGTGGCTTAGCCTGCCAATTTAGCTGGGGTTTGGGGGTTGAGGCAAACATAGGCGAGCTGATGTGCCATTTGTAGGGCCTTAATGAGCTGGCAGGCAAGAGTGAGGAGGGAAAGAGAGGAGGCTGCCAGTCCTGACCTCTCTCTCTATATATCTCACACTCACACTCACACACTCTCTCTCTCTCTCTCTCTCTCTCTCTCTGTCTCTCTCTCTCTCTCTCTCTCTCTCTCCCTGCCAGCCAGTGCCAGCTTAGAAAAACTCACTTCATCTGCTTCACCGGAGCACAAGTCGCCCGGTGAGAGGAAGGGAGCGATAAGGCAAAAAAACTATTAGCGAGAATGTTGGGTCTAATGAACAGGCCGGGTCAAAGCTCGCTCCCTGTCTCACACTGCTCCGTGCTATACTAACAAGTGACTGACCGTCATGCTTTTGTCTTTGATTTAATCGGGAAACTTTACAATAAGGTACCCAAATTGCATTCACTACTATTAATTATGTAATAACTATAACCCCAATTCCCAAAAAGTTGGGACGTTATGTAAAACTTAAATAAAACAGAATGTGGTCATTTGTTATTCCTTGTTTTTCACATACAATCAAGTTGATACAAAGGCAGTATATGTTATGCTTTAACCTGTAGGCCTATCTATTTAATTGTTTTTCCTAAATAAATGCTTATTCTGAATTTGATGCCAGCAACACATTTCAAAAAGTTGGGACAGGGGAATTAAAAGATTAGGAAAGCTGTAGAATGTTAAAAAAAATACCTGTTTGGAACATTACTCACATAAACATATTAACTGGTAACAGGTGATATTATCATGAATGGATATAAAGGGGCATCCCGTAAAGGTTCAGGCTTCACAAGCAATAATGGGGTGAGGCTCACCACTTTGTGAAGAACTGCAGAGGAAAACAGTACAACAGTTTAAAAACAACATTCCTGCAAAGAATTTAAGGATTTCACCATCTACAATCCATAATATAATTAAAGTATTTATCTGGAGAAATCTCTGCACGTAAAGGGCAAGGTCCAAAATGAAAACGTAATGCCCATGACCTCAGGTGGCACTACGTTAAAACCCTCTGGGGTCTAGAGGTATTTGACATACTACTATTAATACCTATTTTAAATGTGCAATGTTTTTATAACGAAGTGTTTTATATGGAAATGTTCAGAACACATTAGCCCTTTGTTTTCTGAGGTATACTTAAATGCTGAAAAAATGAATTGCGATTTTTGAAAAACCTGGACATTTGTGTGAAAGAAGAACCTTTAGTCATCCTGATGAATTGTTTTGGATCTTGGAATAGCTTCTCCTAAGCCTTAGTTTCAAAAATGCAGTGGGAATGTTCCAAAACACAGTAGGGAAGTGCAGAAAACATGAGTAATATGAAATTTGGTCCAGACGCTTTTTGGTAGAAATGTTGTCTCTAACTCTACTTTCACAAAACATAAGGAAATTAGACTGAATGAAGACTTTGAACCACATACATCATGGGATGTATTCTAATAAAAAAGGAAGGAATTCAAACAAACCATTTAGTAACTATAACAACACGCAGGAAAAACAATAATTACAAACTATTTACACACTATGTATACACTAAACACCAGCGGTGGGACCAAGTCATTGTTTAGCAAGTCACAAGTCAGTCTCAAGTCTTTGCCCTCAAGTCCCGAGTCAAGTCTCGAGTCAAGACAGGCAAGTCCCAAGTCAATGCTGACAAGTCTCAAGTCAAGTCCCAAGTCCTGCAGTTTGAGCTTTGAGTCATTTCGATCCTTTTAACCAAAAAGTAATAATATATTTACCCACCTCATGTAGAGTAGAGTAGTAGAGTAGTAGAGTAGAGTAGTCCTTTAAAATCTATATTTATTTATTAAAACAAGTGTAATTGAAATTGTGGAGAAAAAATAATTGTACAGACATTGCACTTCCCAATTGCACTATTTACCAGTGATTTTTAACAATTAACTCATATTTTGCAATAATATTCTTCATTTTAAACCACTCCTTTACAGAATAAACACATTTATTAATTTGTTTTATGTTGACCACCTCATATACACACAGACACATCACACATAGGCTACATGTAGAAAAGCCCCCAAAGTTTACAGGTTACAGTGTTGTTATTTCTTATAGTGTGTTAAGATGTGTTTTGTTCAGTGTGGATGACATTATAGCAGTCAGTTAGTGGCTGTGACGTCAGTCGGCCGGAGAGTCTGTTTAGTAGGCTAAGTGTCCTTTTCTTCTCTCTCTCTCGGTCAGGTGTGTGAGCGTGCATGTTGCCGCAGTAGTCGATCATTCCACAATTGAAACGTGTTTATTTGAGTTTATGTGAATCACCCGTGTGTGAGTGAGTAGCCTACATGCAGTCCCGATCGCTGTTTTAAGTTACAGTTTATGGATGTTATTAACGGCCGCGATACGCCGGTCGGAATAGCTGTTCTAACGTCTCCTCACGAGCGGAATGTAAGCTTTTGTTCTTTTCCCGCAGTCTGACTCGAGTCCAAGTCATGTGACTCGAGTCCACACCTCTGCTAAACACTATTTACAAGCTAATGCCTCGTTTCCACCAAGTAGAGCGGGTTGGGTCGGAGCGGTTCGGTCTGGTTATTTTGGCTTTCCATTTGCCAAAAGTTGGGTAGGGGATATAAGCGAGCCTAATGGCGAAAAGGCGGCTATCGCAGTCCAGCCTAAACCCCACCCTACCAGTAAGGGTAGGGTTGGTGGTGGAAACACCCCCGAGATTCTTAGCAGCTCAGGTGGAAGTGAGCTATAGGTGGGGGCTATAGATGCCGCCTAAGAACAAGGGTTGGGAAAGTATAGTTCCTGCTTGAGAATACCTGACATTCTCAAAATGAACGACAGATATAATTCGGAATTTAGGACAATCTTCTTGTATTAATACTAAAAATAAATACATTGGCTGGTGCTGCAAAATTAGAAAAATAAACTGGATGTGAGGCCACAGTGATGGTTTCCATGTACGCACAGGAAAGTCACAGAGTAATAATGGCATGACATGATGTAACCATTTAACCATGTGTCATTAGTGTGTAATAACGAGTCAAAGCAGACATTAACACAGCGATGTAATCTAAATGGAGGCAAGTGGTTGGCCAAGTCAGATTATACTGTTGCCAATTCAGGCAAAGGATTATGACATTTCAAACAGCGATTAAATAAATTACACGGAGCAAAGGCCACTTATACACATAATGGAACAGTTATACGCAGCATGTTAAACAAATTCTTGCTTTAAGATAACATCAACCAATCAGGCAAATGCTATACCCGTTAATCAAAATCAGCCAAGCATCAAACACAGTTGTGCCAACCCCTTTAAGGTTATCAATGTCATTTTGATATGGAGTCCTAACGTGCGTTATTCTACAAAGCACGTAAAAAACAAAGAGAATAACAAATGGGTTAGCTCTCTCGCTCAATTTCACCATGGCCAATCACAACCTGGCACTCATTCATAGAGCCTGACCAATTATATATAATTATACTGAATTGTATACTACGTTGTTGCTTAATATCCGTATTCCATTGTTTTATATTCAGAAATTAAAGCGGCTACGAGTAGCATTTAAATATCTTTTAAACAGCCTCATGTTTCCTCTGATAATCATAAATTACCTTTAACAGCAAACGAGACCATCAGTGCAAAGAAAGACGTTTTTATATAGTTTTTATTACTGCTTTTGGTCTGGTCGCACACTCGATTTTCGGTTCGCTCGTGCAGGCTCTATGGTCACATATCCGTATTGGTCGCAGATTTCAGTGTGGCGCAGCAACGTGATTTGAGAAGCCTATCCCTCCAGGTGAGGGAAGGGGAGCGGGAGCCTTGTTTGAGACAGTTATTTGTCGTCATAATGACTGATAACGGGGCTGAACCATCAAAGAAAAAAAAGAAAATGCAATGAAGAAAAGCTAAAAGGGAGAGTGATATAGGCTACGGGCGGGACGAGGGCGTTGCCAAGCAACGTGTATACAATTTCACGAGAGTGAAACTAGACTGCAGTGTTTACTCCTAAATGAATGAGCGGTTGGTACTAACACAAAGTTTGCTTTGCTTCACCATCATCAGATAACCATTATCTGAAATAGTCATTATTTACATCAACAACACAAACACATTACCTCATCGTGATCCATACTAACTGCCGTCTCTCGTTCATTCGCTTTCTGTGAGGACACAGCTCCGAGTAGTTAGGTGACGCTGCTGCATCAACTCATTGCAATCAGGTGTGTGTACTGACTGGCATTAGTTGATGCAGTGTCAAAACCACTCTCACAGAGCCGAAAAGAGTCCTCACACGGACATGCACTATATTGCGCCCTTCTCAGTTCATACTCGCACGCCTGGCACGAGCTAGAAAACAGCTTTGCGACAGCGGGCGTCGTAAAAATACTACCGCTTTTGTCCAAAGGGGACGCCAACGTGCCATGTTACTCGTAGTGGCTTTAAAGGATCTTTAGAGATCACAACTTGAAGACCTTCATCATGTTGTTGAGCATGTTTTAAAGCATCACTGTTAAAGCAAGGTTTCCTTTGGCACAGTGCCGGGCAGTCTCCACCACGGAGCAGCCACCAATCCACCAGTATCATTTCAAATTGATGTTGTCAACATCACATTACTTATGTCATTTCATGCCCAGTCAAGCATCGTAATAAGCTTCACACAGAATGAGTTTTGCTTCAGTTGTTCGACCATGTCTTTTTCTCAAAGACTCGCTTTGCCTTTCAGACTGACAGCTTTAATTATGACCTAGAGATATGATCGCTTCACTGTAGATGCTACAGCACAAATCAAAGAGCAGGGTTAGGAATCTGGCAGCACGGTCCCTAAGAGCCTGCTCACTTTACATATTGGAATATGTCAAAGGGCGCCGGGGACAGAGACTCTCTTTCTCTCCTGTCAGTTAATGCTTGCCTTCAGCAGTAGTGTCTTCTTTCTATCCGTCATAAATAACCTATTGGAGGAAGAGAGAGAGAGAGAGTGTGTGTGTGTGTGTGTGTGTGTGTGTGTGTGTGTGCGTGTGTGTGTGTGTGTGTGTGTCGTGCAAAGGATATAGTGCAAATAGAGTTCTTCCCCTCAAATATACTTCAAGAGTGCACTTATGACCATTTCAGATTTACCACAAAGTGCTCTGGCTCTGGCAATCATGGCAACAAAAATCATAATATCACATGAATAACTTACCTTTTAGCTGCTGTAGGTGCAAGGACACACACACACACACACACACACACACACATACCAAACACTGTATGTTTGACTATACTTTAATTGAAACTTGAGTTGAATTGATCAAAGTTGTGCTAAAGGAGCATGCAATGATTAGAAGACCGTCAACGTTCTCTATAGCTTCATACTCTAACACATGTCTGAAAGGTTTTTACTACAGGTAACAGGTAATGATGAGTTAGGTAAATGATGTGGAATTGTATGTGTAGAAGTATTGGACTGTTATAATTTAATTTGTTGATTGGTAATACTTTTTTCCTTATTTAAAATAAATCCTGATTCCTTTTTTCAATTGATTTTAAAATGATATAAACATAGCAATACAATAACATTTGTACCAACAGAAGAACTTAATATTTAACTTTATAACTTTTATATATCACGTCCGGTTACATTATACTAATTCAGTTCTCAACTAGTCACTTGTTCATTTAACATTGTATAGACATATCTCATGTCTTTCTGATATAGTATTTTCAACACTGGTTATTAACCTGTAGACTGTGGAGTTATGACCTCCTGTAAGACTATGGATCCAAACTTTTGCTCCTTTTTTCGTATTTGTCTATATTTGAAATGTTGAACCCAAGTACTAAATATAACAAAAGGAAAATTATTAACTGGTCATGACCAGTTAATAATAAACCTTGGGTTTTTGGAAATTGTGTTTAAGAAATGGAGTGATGTTGAAACCAAAGATAGAATATAAAATTGATGTAGCATCCAGGCTGGGGCTTGGTTAAAACAAGTGCTTAGAGAACATTTAACTGTACTGCTAGTAGTTAGCTTGTTTGCTAATGTACTCACATCCGTCAGTCTGTCTCTGGAGCTGCTCCTGATGGAAGGTTTGGGCTCTCTGCTCACACTCTCGCTGTCGCTGGCCTTACAGTTGTTCTGGCCTGGCTTCAGCTGCCAAACACACACACACACACACACACACACACACACACACACACACACAACAAGAAATGCATACACACAGGGTTAACACCATGAAGCAAAGCTGTTAACACTGCAGTTTGTAGAGCTTTACATGGATAAGGCATGGGTTCATGAATGTGTGAAAGTTGACCGAAGATGCCGCACTGTCTCTGTAAATCTGTAATGTTTCTGAGCATATATTCAAGCAGCCATTACTCCTCTTGCCAATGATAGACGTCATTTGATCTGGCAGTATGAAACTCCTCACACACACACACACACACACACACACACACACACACACACACACACGTGGAACAAGGACAAAGACCCCCCTCCTGAACCTTCAAAAATGGAGCCCACCATCCTTTTCCCAAGCAGACACCACATGCCCACATGGCAGCAGGATGTCAGCTATAGTGTCATCCTCTATAGATACCCCTGCTGGAGAGGCAGGCCAAAACCCAGAAGAATAAAGATCCAGAGCGTGCCAATCGGCAGGCAGGCGTCCTCCCAGGCCCTCTCTTCCAATTCCTGGAGAAGAATCACAGACTGTTAGGGAGTGCAGAGTTGAATGGAAGGAGGTGGGTTCTACAGCACTCTCACAAGTCCAAGTCTTGCCATTGATGTCCCTCCTCTGAAGCTCCCATTCTGCTCCTCTCAGACCAGACAGTCGCTTGCAGCTTTTTATTTCAAAGCCCGTAAAAAGATGGTTTTATTGGACAGTGCAGGAAACCACTGCTCCAACACCTTATACAAAAACCCGCACTCACCAAAGACTAACAGATGATAGTCCCTCATCCCCGAAGCTATAAGGAGGAGAGGGACAGAGCGACAGTATGTTCTCTCTCCTTCACTATTCTCCTTTCAGGTGTCAATTTTCTGATTCCAAACGATTCCTGATTCATAAAAGATTTGTCGATTCAGTTTCAAAGGAGGATTTCAGGACGTACTCCAGTCCACTGTGTGCTAAGAGACGTCAGGCAAAATACATATTAAATGTTTTCTTTGCAAATGATGCACCTTTTTAAAATCTCAGAATTTTTTCACCACACTTTGTGATCATTTAGTGCGATGAAATGGCACAAGGCGGGGTGAATACGAATAGAACCCTTGAGTTGAGCAGATGATTCAAATGAAAATGTTTCTTTTTCAGTAGGCATAAGTGGTGTGAATAGATTCCCATTCCTTGGGAGAATTGCATGATGGGAGGTGGAAGGCAGAGGGATCCACCAAGAGGGCTGAATGTGATAAGACAGTCTGAGCCCTAGGAATGCCTGAAGGGGCCTGTTTGATTCTGTGTGCACATGTTTTGTGTGTGTTTGTGTGTAGTGTGTACATGTGTGCATAAGTGAGTCTTCATGTATATTATATTTTGGCAAGGCTGGGGAGAACACACACCAGAACCAATTGTGGCACGTATACACACACACACACACACACACACACACACACACACACACACACACACACACACACACACACACACACACACACACACACACACACACACACACACACACACACACACACACACACACACACACACACACACACACACACACACACACACACACACACACACACACACACACACACACACACACACACACACACACAAAGCTGCTGCTGGCTCCTGCAACACATCGCAGCCCTAAACCAAACTCATAATATGGGAAGCTTAAAGAGAATCTAATTGGGAAAACGCTGGTACGATATAGAGATATGTCTTTATCAATCAGTGTGGTATCAAAGTGACTTTGCAGAAATGGGAAGAACATCATCACACCGTCTGTGTCCTGGCTTAGCGGTGGGAAAGTACTCCATGAAATCACAAATCTTGCACCAATTTAACTGTGGTGTAATGTCTGAAGAAACATTGTCTAATAAAGACATTCCAATAAAGAGCGGCCTCATATTTCAAGGCTATTAGATACTAGCTCGGGACCCGATTACACAGCTATTTGAAAATGTATCCCTCGGCTTGTTCCCTTTAATTTCCCCCTGAGCTCCCTTAAATTACTTCAGAGAATTGTGTTTTTTTTTCTTCTTCTTCCATCCTCCGCTCTGAGCCTTTCTCTGAGGTTCAGTTGATGGATGCATTTATTTTCATGGTGTGATTAATGGATGTGTTGAGCAAATGGATGGGAATGCTTTTGGTCAATGCCATCAAAAAAGGCAGTCTCTGTGACCTGTTACTATAACAACACTGATCTGATCACTCCCACTTATTAAATAGTACTGCTAGACTCTAGTTCTCTGTACTTTTATAGCCCTTTAAACTATATACAAGCTTCAGTTTTAAACCTGCTGTATTGAACACCAGTATATACAGTGTATACACTGCACATTCAACAGAAGCCTAAGGCACAGAGCTGAGACATGCAGTAGACTGACTTTACTGATGCAATAGCATAAAGACATTAATTAAGACGCAGGTTGAGACATACGGATTCATTTATTTAATCACTTCACTGTATCTGAGGCAGCCTGGGTATAGGAAACTGGCCCTGCAGGACAGATAGCAAACAGATGGTTTTAATATTCCAGAGGCTAATTTCACAACAATTAAAGACACAGCAAGACATTAGCATCTAATGAAACATTTAAACTACTAGTAAGGGGTATCATCTGCCATTCATTTCCACACAGTGAGGTCTTGTTTTCCTGCAATCTGTTCCGTGTTAGGGGGATAAGTCTTTTTTTTCTGTTCTCTTTCCCTCGTCTCTCTTACCAGTCTGAATTTACTGAAGTAGAGAATCAGCAACTGTTTCCAATCAGCAGTCAGCGTGATGCTTTGGAAGAGAGCAGCATGAAACACTTCAGCCCGTTAAAAACCTACCAGAAATCATTTCAATACTTCTTATAAATAACTTTTTGGAAAAACAAAAAAATGCTTAAGTTGCTAGCAACTATGTCAACTTTTAACTTGATACTCCAGTGGTGACAGCTAAACAACCCGTCATACAATTGGAACATATCAGTAACGTCTGGTTACGGAGTTTTTGAGCCAGACTCGTAACTGATTGGAAATAGTTTAATATATTGTACTGTGGTGACACAGCAAAGTAACATTTTGTTGAACATCTTCGTTTTCATTAAAAAAGCTGTTGGCACTATGTCCTGTTTGTTTTGTCCTTTTGCCTTACGTCAGCCATACGCTGTACATTTCAGATTCAATGAAATGCTCAATCTATTAAGAACTACATTTTAGTCGTAACTTGTTCTGTGTCAAGTGATGCAAAATATGCTAGTTTCTAGAAAAAATGTCCTCAAAAAGGAAAAAAAACTATTTGGAATGCATGTCATTAGTTGTTGCTGGTGTCCGTAAAGGGTTAAAATTGTTACTTATACCCTTGAACATGATTTGGAGCATACAGTATGTATTACATTCCCAGATCAAAGTGCAGAATAATAATGAAAGAACTCATTCAACACCTGAAAGCGCCGCTAAACTAGCCACAACCACATTGTCTTGAACACGTGGAGTCAATCATTTTCTCACTTACTGAAAAGTGCTCACCGTTGCCATGGTAGAATTCTGCAAGTGTATTGACATGTTCTCTTCTCAAGGGCCGCACTACAGACTCAATGCAATCAAGGAACAAAAGGTATGCCTTCTAACATTTCTAACCACAAAAGGCCTTTTTAAAACAGCCATACCCAAACCGGCCTGCCCCCCCCCCCCCCCATCCCACAAGAACACATGGAGAGAACTGGGCTCACTTTCCTGTACTGGCCCCCAGCGGGACAGCATACAGCTCCTGGTTTCCCTTAGTTACGCACAACAGCAGCTGCGGCGCTAGCTCGGCTGTAATAAAAAACCTGGAGCTATTTAACAGCTTTTTTATTGTTCTTCTGTGGCTTTGAGAACAGCTAACCTGTCCTCTCAGGATCTGGCAGAGAGAGAATCCCACTAGGGGCAAGCAATGAAAGAGGATCTCATTTACCTAAAAGCGCGTATACATTTTTAATTTGCTTTAACAAGTAAATTAACAAGTCCCTCATTTGGGGGAAGTTTTATGGCAGCCTGCCACTGAGGGGGGACCATGAAACTTTAATAGATAATCCACTATCTAGGCCGTGTTGCTGCTGATAATAAATTGTCTTATTTCCTGCAGCACTGTCAAATCCCCCTTGGTTTCCCCACTGACTACACTTTGAATATCTTCCTTTATGATACCTTAAAGAGGGCTATTAAAGTGCCGGGGAGCTTTCACGACTTCACAGTTAAAAATGAACAACTTGAAAAGAATTTCTGATGGCTTTATATAGGCACTGGTGTACAGCTTAAGGAGACACCATTCCCAGACATTAAGACAACATTAAGCATGGCTAATTATGTCCCTTCCAGCCACTACATCACATCAGCCTCACAGTGAGTGAGCCCGTCTAGAAAAAAAAGCCCTTGGGCTGGTTGGTCCACAACAGCAGTTTACAAAGTGCTGGGTCTGTTTAACATGTCTGCAGGCTTCATCACATCACTATGCCACTTTGCAACAGTTAACATCGGTTTAAAAATGTCTGTTTCCGTTTTTGATGTTCATGCTACACATATTTACGTATAATGTTAACCAATCATAAAGTCATAATTTACATCTGTACATATCGCTTGTACATATTGTTTTATTATAACATTATTCTATTACATACAGTATCCTTTTTCGTCTACATTTAATTTAATGTTGCATTCTAAATGTATTTTATATTAATGTGGCTCACCTTATCTCTACTCTTCTATCTGCACTGTGTCCTTGCTCTACTGTTGTGTTTATTTATGTCTCAGGTCTTGCTCTCGTCACTTGTGTGTTTCTATCATTTTCATTTTTCATTGAACCTTTATTAATAGTTGAGAGATCAATTGAGGGGGTGACCCTCATTTTTAATCATGTCGAGTGAAATAAATGCAAAGCAAAAACAACAATACATACACAATAAACAATGCAACTACATCAAATACACAACACCTGAATAGGAGACAAAACCAATTTGCAGCATTTTTCCGTCTCTGTCGACATACAAGATTTTTCAAGTGAAAGTTGAAAGCGAGTTTATCATCTATCCAGATGCAGAGATAATACATGTTGTTCTTCTATATCGCATTGTTGAGAGGAGTCTTGGACTTAACAATTCCACTGCCAGTGACTGCTGCTGTAAAGTGTTGTGCATATGACAAATAAACCATTTTGAATCTTGAATTTCATCTGAGGAGACAGTTATGTAGAAAGAGAAGCTGCTCCAGGGCCTGTGAGGGGGCGACAGTGGGCCCCCTGTCCCCTGGCCTGGCTCTGACACTGGGGCCTGGCTCTTAGGCCCAGCTGATGTTTGAACCACCCCAGACAGGAGCCCCCTCCTGGCCCTTCTCATCACCCCTAACCCACTCTGCCACCTTCCCTCACAGCCTGTCACTGGACATCAGCGCTCAGCTTTGAATGCCACACACATTTGTTTACCGTTTGGTCGTCTGTGTGTGCCGGCAAAGAGGTCATACAGTGTAAAACAAACTCTGTAATACCTCTTTTGTATCTCTGTAGTTGAGCATGTATGCCATGTGTTCTTAAAATAATGTGAATTAATTAAAATAAGAATGGAAATGATTATCCTACTGTTTGCCTTTGTTTTACTCACAATTTTAGTTAGTACCTACAGTAGTATGTTGGCATGGATACCTTCCTGTCCTGTAGCATGATTGAGCGCCAGTGGCAGTGATCTCTGGTGATCCTGTTTCTCTAGCGAGGGGAGAGAGCAGGGAGAACACATGTTCCCACTCCCACCAATCACAGGCTTTTCCAACCCACTGTACTGGAATGTGAAGCTAAAGCAAAGATATGGAGCGACTAAGACTAGTCACAGTGGCCACTGGGTGAGTGCATCCTGACAGGAGGGAAATGCAGTCTTTTGTGTGTGTGTGTGTGTGTGTGTGTGTGTGTGTGTGTGTGTGTGTGTGTGTGTGTGTGTGTGTGTGTGTGTGTGTGTGTGTGTGCGTGTGCGTGTGCGTGTGCGTGTGCGTGTGTGTGTGTGTGTGACCGTGGTTGAGAGCACTGTCTTGATCTCATCAGTCATCCTAAGGATTCCATTTCCTCTTAACGCAGGCTGGGGGCTAACCACAGCTTGTGGCTGCATTTATATATTGCCATAAATCTCAGATCTATATGATGACATTACGGACAAATCAATATGCTTTTAACATCCATCCTCTGGCCCGCATCGCAATCACCCTTCTCACACATGCTCATATAATGCTGTAGTCTAGTGGATTGAGTTACGGGGGACAATTCCCAGATTTAATAATGAACTGAAGCAGGTGTAGAAAAAATGTGTGGTGTGGTGGTGGTGGGGGGGGGGGAGCAGTGGGAGACCCTACTCTCTCTCAGATCATATTTGAACATTTTGTTATAGTAGCCCAGCGTGGCAATAAAATAACCTGTCTGCCCACTTTAGGCACCACTAATTCCATGAGCTCTTAACATTCTCCATGAGCTGCAGAGAGAAAGCTTCACCAGCAGATCATTGTTGCTAGAGTTCTTCCCAGAATGCTTTGTGAAACTATAAGGGTGCTGCTGGGGGCGAGGTTAGAAAAAAGGGCTCCTTTCTAGCTGCCCAGTGGAGCTCTCTCATCACCACATAACTACTCTTCAACCAAAATGTGCCTTCAATTAATTACACGATTCCCCAGCTCCTCAATCTGTGCTTCCAAGTCGTTACTCCAATACTGGCTTCCAGGGAGCCATCCAAATAAAGCCACAGCCAAGTGTGCCAAGTCACAGCTCCCCCAGAGCTGGGCAGCCGCAATAAAGAGAGCGCCATGGAGAAAGAAGAAAAAGCAAGAGAAAAAAAGATCCCTGCTATCGGCTTGCAGGGGGCTATCATTTCTCTCCTTTATTGCCATTTATTTTCCTCCAGGAATTCACTGCCAGTATATTGGCAGGCCCCTTCCAGTAGATGGAGGCAATGAAATTTAGCACAGACACTTAACACTGGGTCAAGCCTTGTGTGCAGCTCATGTGTGGTGGTAATCGGATAGACAAACACTTTCTAGTTTAGGGAAAGACGGCTCTTTTTATGTTACAGGAATAGCTGCAGAGTGCTGGCTGTGACCACACCACGGTGAACAGACAATGTATAGTGCTAGAGCCTTGTCCTTCAGAAGGAGGGAGAAGATACAAACCTTGGTATGAAATGGCAGAGCACTGCCTGGCTGTGGCTTTTTAAGAGAGAGACAACCTAAATAGGTCAACTAGCTGTGTCATTATGCCTAAGGCACGGAAGAATTAACCGACTGGAAAGCAATGATGTAAATACAATGCAGAAAATGCATAGTAAAGGTAATTGAGGTTAATTAAAGGACTTTCCACTAAATCCCTTAGTAGTAAACATGGCACTAAAGAAACAGCTCAATAATTCATTTATTTACATCCACTTTGGAACGACACACAATAAAGACTGTGATTGACTTGTACACGCAAAAAGTCCCAATTGTTGCAAACCAGACATAGGTTGTGCTAACTGACTGATGTATGTCATTTAAAATGTAAAGGTTATACAAAAGCTAAAATCCGTTCTTTTCAGATCAGATCAATCCCCTTTACTGTGAATACCAATGCTCTTAACTTACAATCCCTATGTGATCTAACTGTTTGCATAAGGGCAGTGATTTCCCAGGCTCTTACAGTATATACAGTCTAATGACCAAGTGGAGGTCAGGGTGAAGGTCGTGAGGGTCTTAAACTAATCCCAGCAGGTGGATATTGCCATTTGGTTGAACAGGCGGCGGGCCCTGCCTATCAAGCACGGTGAATGCGGCTTACTGGTGCTGGCATATAAGCCAACAAAAAATGATAGCGTCTCACATTACCTGCATTTGGCTCCATCTGCACTGCCATTCGGAGGTATTATAGAGTGAGCTGTAAAAATCTGATGGCAGGATATACATTTCCTTATTGGCTGACCCAGGGTGTGTGTGCCCAGGCGGGTGTCTCTTATCACTTAATCCCCTGTTGTAAAGGTCCTCATTTAGTCACCTTCCTGAAATTCACAATCTGTCGTTATCAACTCGTAAAAACAAGACAGTATTAATAGCAACATGGATTTTGCCTGCTTTTTGAGAAGAAGGCTATGCTAGAACAAACGTCTGCTCCGGCTGCTGCAACATACTCACGATGGGAAAAGCCAAAAGCCAAAGGTAACAAAAATACGACCAAACGACATCATTGTAATAATCAGTACTTCAGAGATGGGTACAAGCGGCCAGAATGGCTTTTCTCAGGAGGGTGGCTGGCGTCTCCCTTAAGCTCAGTCATTCATGAGGAACTTGGGGCAGAGCCACTACTCCTTTGCGTCAAAAGGAGCCAGTTGTGGTGGTTTGGGCATCTGGTAAGGATGCCCCCGGGGCACCTCCCTGGGGAGGTGTTTCAGGAGCATCCAGCTGGAAGGAGGCCTCGGGGAAGACCCAGGACTAGATGGAGAGATTATATCTCCACACTGACCTGGGAACACCTCAGGATCCCCCAGTCAGAGCTGGTCAATGTGGCCCCGGGAAAGAGTTTGGGGTCCCCTGCTCGAGCTGCCGCCCCCGCGACCCGACTCTGAAGGTTATGATGATGAGTACTTCAGAGACATGAAATAAACTACGTGTAATGCAAAAACAACTTTTTTTTTATGCAAGATGGTACATAAAGCCATGATGATGACAGAATATTGTCCATTAAAAATGTTGGTGTACCTAACTCCCTGTCATCAGAGAGTGGTCGTAAAAATGTATCTGTTAATTAATACAATTTCAGGTTCAGGATCAGATTAAGCACTTAAAATTAGCCTGGCTCCGCCCGCCTACTTCCGGCCAAATTTCATTTTCCCTTCAGTAGTCAGTAGTGTGCAGTGAATTTCTCAGTTTTCTCAGGATAATCTACAGCCGTCCAATCAGCGAACAGAGCGAGTGGCTGAGAACGATGACGTCGAAGTCACGCTCCAGTTTCAGTTGAATGTTGCGTTCCTTTACCCGGAAGAAGGAGATTTCCGACTTGGTAGTTCCGAGTTCCGACCTGTCTGTGTTCCAGTGCATCTGCTCGGGAAAGTATGGATGCCTAAAACCTTTCTTGTCCAAATAACTAAACGTTAGGCTCTAACAAGTTACCGTTGCCAGGTACCGGTAGATCCATAGACTACAATATGTAGTGAAGTCGGAAATTTCCGAGTTCCCTGTCCAACTGGAACGCACCGTCAGAAGCCGGCTCATGACACACGTGACGACCAAACGTTATGCGATTGGTTGGCTAATCCAGAGTGGCACTGGGCAGATCCAATAGTTTTTAACTTCAACAGACACCCGCCTCCAAGTGAGTGAACGTTTGCCAATTACAGCACTTTCAGACCTTCTGTACAAATGAAATGAAGTACGATGGTCTGGTTGGACCAGGCTAACTTAAAATATTTGAACTACTGCAACGTTGCTCCAACTTGAAAAGCCTCTGTACAACGGAACGTACTAGTACTATAGTTCTCTTAACTTGTCAATACTCCAATTATTATGGAAAATAAAGACTTAAATCCTGTATCCAATGACACAGCCTCACTGTTGAAATAAAATAAGTCAAATGTGTTTCATCATTATGATTTAGTCCCCCACAGAACAGTGAACAGGTCACATAAGACCAAACAGCATTCAGCTATGACTATTCTGCTACTAGAAAAAGCTTCCTCACATGTGTGTAACAACACACACGGGACCTGTTACACTTCAGCCCAGTTCCACATCACTTGGCTTCAAGAGAGATATTTAGGTGGCTTTAGTGATGTTATTTATGTTGAGAATTAAGGTGAGATCGAAATCTCTTTTTCCCTCCTGTGAGTAGTGTTGTTCTATCAGCAGCTATCAGCGAGGTTGGCAGGGCAAAAGAATGACTCTGTGACCCTCTTTGCAAGCCGTGCCCTAGCTCTGTTTGTGTTTTGGTCTGGGCTTCCTCTAGCGAGTAATGGAACTTCCTTCAACTCATAAATCACACTTGTACACCCCTTTAGATTTTTTTTCCTTCCTTTTTTCTTTACCCCTGCCATGTTTTGTTAAGTGTACCACATCTTTTGTTTGTGTGGAGCTATTTTCTGTCACAAAAAAAAGGCAGCCAGACAATGCTAGCTTCTCTTTCTCCTGTTCCTGGAAAGGCACTTTTACAGGGCCACAAATGTCAAACCACAGGAAGGCAATTATGAGAGTAAAATGACTTCCTTTGCTGTTATCAATCCACTCTTTTCGGACCCAGGGAATGTTTAAAAGCCACCACGAAAATAGGGCCCAGTAAGGAGTTTTCTCCTGGGTCCCAGGCAAAGGCCGCTAACCTTGCTATTAAGGACCCCGACAAGCTTTGTCAATGCAATCTGCTCAATGCCTTGAGTGACACACGATCGATACTCTCCACTCTCCCGGGTCATCACCAGTTACAGAGGTAGTAATAATACAGCACTAGCTGCCTCTCTAACTTAAACGCTTCCACTGCTACAATATTTATTTTTTTATTTATTTTATTTGTCTCGGGGCTTGCGAGCAAAATTTTCCGCACTGATCGAAAGAGGAAGATATGGGAGGTGTGTGTGGGGGGGGAGGGAGGGGGCAGGCGGCATGGGGGCGTGTTGGTTGAGCAATTGCTATGTGTCTGGATTGATGCTGGCGAGGGGAGAGTGAGTGTGGCCAGCCTGAAGGGGGAGGGGGGGCTGATAAATCGAAAATGACTGGCTGCCGAGTTGTAATCTGCCAGCGTCGGCCCCCTGTAGCAACAAGCCAAATGAAAAAGCAACGCTGACAGGCCAGAGAGATGGAGGGCCTGCGGTAGATTGCGGGGAGGAGAGAGAGAGAGAGACAGACAGAGAGAGAGAGAGAGACACACACACAGGGACAGGCAGAGCAGGGATAAATTTTGGGGGCGACGTTTATGTTTTTGTTCCAGTGCACGGATGTGTCAGAAAGCGAATGGGAGAGAGGTAGTGTGAGGTTGCAGGCAGTCAATAACACACAGTCACACACCAGCTATTACCAGCTGAAAACATAAGAGTCCCATTACAATTCCTAATAAGGTCTAATGTAAACATCAACAGTTGGCAGTGTTGTTCCACCCATCAAGAGCTGTCAATTAGCCCTACACGGAAAATGTGTTTTATGGCTTTATATGGCCGGGGCATGCATGTGTGTGTGTATACAGAGGGCTTGTAAATATTTTGTTATATGCTATCTTTGCATTTTGCATAAACGCAATCTTAATAGGATGTGAGCAAACACACACACACACACACACACACACACACACACACACACACACACAGGCGCAGCTGTCGTGTCCTTCAACAGCAGGTGAGTCAAGCTCCAACGTCAGAATCCCAACACAAGAGCTCCACCTACTGCAGGAGCCTCACTGTTCCTCTGTTCACCCAGACAGCCAGCCAGGAGACTCTGTCCATGTACAGCATGCAGCTCATTCCACTATACATTCACCAGTAGAACCTCTCTCATTCAACAATAGTGTCAGACTGAGGAAAAGCCAAGCCAGACAGGGCTAATAAGGCTGCAGCAGTCCGGCCTTGTCTAGCTCCCTGATACACTGTCAGCTGTGATGAGAGCTAAGTACTAAGCCAACTCTTCCCTCCTAAGTATTAAAAGTGTGTAGGTATGGTGCCTGTTAAGCAGGGTCTAGCAGGAGAAAGGGCCTAAGAGAAGGAGTCAGTCTGACTCACTGTCTGCCTGCTTAATAGGCCTGCTGGCTTGAAAACACAACAGCACTCCCTTGCAAAACAGAAATGCTAAGTCAATTCAGCAGCGGCGTTGAGCCCAAGACAAGAGGACCAGAATTGTAATTGGGAACACAATAAAGCTCCTGTGGAACAAACAATGGAAGATGATGTCGGCCAATCCCACCCACCAGGACCATGGAGAACCCCCAGAGCAAACAATCTGTCTGCACAGCCATCCATAACCCTACCACACAGAGTTTACACATCTACATCAGATGAGCTACATATATTTAGAAATCACTAGTGGCACAGCATGGGGCCTGATGCATTCACAAACAGCAGGAAATAGCGCCAGTGGATTTTCCTGCAGCTCTTTGTCTGTTTTATCCTGAGCCTCACCCCAGCAGCAGACATGCCCAGTAAGGCAGTAGGGGCCTGGGACCTGTTCAGGCTCTCCTACCTCCGCCCCCTGGTTCATTTGCAGACCTGTGGCTCACAGTGGGACTGTCCCAGAGAAAAGCCATCTCCCTCCCAGCATGGGCTGCTGTTTCAGGGCCACGCCGATCTGCTGCATGTACCCCGACTTCCACTACACTCCCACTGGGCTATTCAGGAAATCACGGCTGATACTGAGCCATTTGTCTCCCTTTTGTTGATCACCGCTAAATGCGCCACGGGAAAAATAATAATGAAAAATTGGTAGTATAGCTCTTTCCTCCCCCATGGGGAAACACTGCCAAATTATTTCTCAGTCTGGCAATTTTGGTGAAAACCATAGTCAAATAGAACACAATTTAAAAGACAAGCTCTGCAGGAGTACAGAATGTGCCTGTGGTTTTCTGAATTGGCTGAGGAAAATTGGGTTCTTTGGTTTATCACTTCAAACTTCAGGCATTTTCCCCGAAAACCAAACTTGGGTAATGATTTCAAAATTGGCCCAGATGAGATGAAGACTTTATGTAAGCAGCACAAGAATCCACTGAGGTCTAATCAAAGACATTCTGAAGGAAGTAATGTGGGAGTTACGCTTTGCATTTCTGTGGATTTTCCACTGTGACAGCTTTTGTGTCGAATGGCTTTGAACTACATAGGCTGTAGTAGATGGCATGCACACTGCATAAACAACCCAGGAGCCAGGGATCATAGAATCATCAGTGCCGATTTTACTAGCGTTGGCTGCGGCACACATAATTCCTCAGCCACAATAAATGATGCTGCCAAATAGGCCAAAGACGCAGTAGCTCTCACATAATTGTGCCTAATGAGCAATAAAAAGGGGGATAACCTTGATCACAAGACCTTGTCCATCATGCTGCATAAAAAGATGAGAAAGTGACTTCAGAGAAAAGTTACTTGCTGTAAGAGAAGGGATGCGAGCAGGAGTTCTTTCAAGGTTCACTGATAAGAGTGTGGACTTTTAGTATGGGTTGTGACTGTTGTAACATTGTATGCTAATCCATGTTTTCAACAGAAAAGCTGCTATCGCTCTCTGGGACAAAGACAAACCAGACAACCATGACACAAAACAAAGCCGTAAAATCCTTGAATGCACAATGTTGATCTACAGTGTTTTCTACTGAGTACAACATACGAATACATACTTTTCAGTGAGAAATAATCATTTCAACAGAACCACTTCAAAATCACTGCCTTAGTTTTGTGTCTACAAACAACAGTGAAAACACTCTCAGACAGTCTCACAGTTTCAAACACCATGAAGGTACTTATACAATAGATGATGGAGACGCTCAGTGAATGCATGAGAGCAACACAAGACTTATCTTTAATCCAAAAGAAGAGGAAGACAAGCAAAGCAGAGAAGGAACAAAGCTGATGGGTACACTGTACAGAAGTAATAGAGAGCAGTATGGGGCTTTTACTTCCCTGTGGTCTCACAGGAGAGCACAATGTGAGCCAAAGAACTGCATCCGAAAGCAACAATTTCGAACTATGCCTTTTATAAAAAAAAAATCTTTCCCTCCTGATAACTCTTCATTTACAATTGTCTGTATACAAGTCACTTCATGCAAAAAAAGGCCAGAAGGACTTTCTAAAGAGCTCATGTCAAAATTCCCCCGAGTGTGTTTAAAACACACCAGTGAATAATTCAGCACAGGCTGAACAAAGACTGACTGAGAGGGAGCGAGGGGGTTCTCTGTGTATGCTGCACTCTCTCTCTCTCTCTCTCTCTCTCTCTCTCTCTCTCTCTCTCTCTCTCTCTCTCTCTCTCTCTCTCTCTCTCTCTCTCTCTCTCTCTCTCTCTCTCTCTCTTTCCTGTTTCACAAGAGGAGAGAGTGATGTGGGCACTTGTCTCTCTGTTCTTGATGGAGAAGGCTTCTGATTTATTCTGAGCTTTTCGCAAATTCAACATGGGTCAGATCATAGCCCGTGTCCCCATACCCATACTTCCATACTGTTAAGTATGACAGAAAAAAATATTTAGGATGTCCCAATACATGCATGTAAAAATGCAGTATACCAAAAGTACCAGGATGCCCTAATACATCCAATTACATTTTGCAGTATTAAAACCAGCATGCGGTTAGTAGTACAGTAAAAAGAAAAAAGTATGTGATTTGACAAATGACTTTTTTCTATTTTATATACTACAGCTGTTCATAAAAATAATATAGTAAGCATGCAGTAGGCATACAATTGGGACATACTTTTACTTATTTATTTCATCATAACATGGCGCCTTGATATTGCCGCTTGCTCCCTTCCTGGATTGTGGGTCAGAATGGTGATTTCAACATTAAAATCTCAACCGGATGTATTTGGCATCTGGGTATTTTTAAGCATGCTAAATTTGGCTGCAAGAATTGTGACATCCTAAATCTTTTTTCTACTCAACTAAATAGCAGAAAGTATTTGGATTGGATTGCAGGACTGCAGTCCACAGGCCTGTAACCCTCCTGATGCCCTGTGGGTGGTGCTACATGACAACACATCAGCAGGAGGACGGCACAAATGACACCTAGTCTGTTAAATATATTTCAGGGGCACTTTGTATTATTTGCAATTTGATCAGATACCTTGTACCCTATCAGGGTACAGCCATGGTTTTCCATACCAATTAAAGACTTTTTAAGATCTTTATTAAGATCACATGAATGATATTTAATGCCAACTGCACTCCAATTCAAGCGGAAAGTTAAAAGTTAAAATATAATGAAAGAACAATTATTTACCAAGTTTTAAATACCAATATTGAAATACTGTTACAAAATATGTATTGTATATTTCCACAATGATAATATTGGTTTTGGGTTAGTGTCCCAAAAAAACATATTTCTCTATATTCCGGTGGCATTAAAAGCCTTTTGCCGCGCTTATTTCTGTTGCTGCTATCCAGTCTGTGATGAGGGAATATTGCTTTAAAAGCAAAGTAGAAAAACAAAGATTTGTATGACACGTTGAACCTTTCACACTCTCTGCTGCTATAGTAGGTGTCATACTTCAAGCATCATCATCCTCTCCTTCAGTCGGCCTTCTCCCACACAGCACCACTTTCGTTTCACGGCTCTAGCACTTCAGGCCTGGAAGTTTGACCTCACCATTGACCGTCCACCCACAGCCACAGTGTCAGTTTTTCTGTTTGTTTTTTTAGATAATTTTTTTGGGGCATTTTTGTTTTTTTATTAGACAGATGTGAAGAGACAGAGTTGAAATACGGCAAAGAGGGGGAGGACATGCAGAGAGCCGGACAGTGTGAATTTCAATAGTGGGGCAATATAGTGGGGCAGCATATTATACTGTATATAAGTGGCAGATTTATAACCTCAAATAATCATTAATCCAAGGAGAGGACAGATGCACACTTTTTTTTACACCTTGAAAAAAATAACTTTAATCTTGTTATTTCAAACAACAATTTTCCAGCGATACAAAAATATAAAAATACCACATGACTTGCTGAAGGGGAACTTTCTACACATCAAAGTCTGTTTCTCTGGGTGGTGTAGACACCTGGTAGGGTTGTACCGTATACCGGAATGTTTAAAAATAGAAATGGTATTCTTTAATTACTATAAAAAAATATCTGCTGTGTAATGTGCACATGTTTATAATGAATGCCTTAAGAGTGTCGGACTGTGTGTCAGACTTTGTTTCAATGTAATCTTGTAAAATGTAGCCAGAAATGAACACAAATAGGCTACAGTTGAAGAAGAGATAGCTATTAATGCCCAATGGTAATACAGTATACCAAGGGGGAATGTGGTTCTGCTGCGTTGATTTGATACTTTCCTTTGGAACTATCCATGGTAAGTCAAACAGTGTTTTAGGATTAGGAGTGCTAAAGCAGCACAGTACAGTTTTGAAGCTTTTATTCAGGCTCAGCCATTAATAATGGTGCAAAGGATTGTCCAAGGTTATTTTAATGCAGGACATTCTATCTGGATGAAGGGCGGAATATGACAGGGAATGTCACGGCCCATCTGCAATACAAAGGACAGAACCTTCTCACCCCATTAGCAGACAATGAAAAGAAACTGTTAGGAAACTCTATTTACTACCTAAGATGTATTTCTTCAATCTATATAGTACCTGATTAGAGCTGACTTTGTTCAGCTCTTGGCTACGACATAGTGCATCATCAGTCAATGCGCACGCACTCAAAAGGAAATGTTCTATTCTCCACATTCCATTTGCAGACCAGAGGGAACATTCAGTTTAGCTCAGAAGCTTTGTTTTCCTGCCTGTCTAACACTTTACTGAACATGACACCTACATTTCTGGGAGCAGTCAGCGCTCCCTCTCCCTCTATTCTTAAAACAGACTTGTCCAAGTAGCCTCTGATGCACACTGTTGCACCAGTGACCGGCAGGAATAATATAGTATTTTATAATACTATTGTAGTAGGAGCAGAAATAACACAGTATTGAGCAGAGGGGCTATTGCAGGGGGAGGTGTGGGGGTTGAAGAGGCTATACCTCTGCCCATAGGCAGGACTCAGTTAAAAGATTCCCCACAATGGGTCTTCTTTAACTTCTGAAAGTAATAATTGATGAACACAAAGGGCCCTCTTGCATTTTTTCCATGGGAAAGCTGAGAGCTGTGATTGGAAAGGTTCAGTGAATCTGAGCTTGTAGCCTCCCTCCCCTCTGCATGTCCTGGTAGCTGCGGGCTAATTGCAGTGATTTGAGATGATTGTTATTAAAAACATGCTATCGGTCGGCGGCGGCGCTTTGCTAGCAGAATTCCCTGGAGGAGAGAGGCCCCGTCACGCGGCGAGCACCGCTGCATCCGAATGACTGCAGTCAGCCTGTAGGAGACGCTGGTTGTTACCATGCTGTGAAGGGAATGCAAAGCCAGACACAACAGCACACTCCAACACTATTCACTATGAATTAACCGGAAGAGAACAGCCAAGCTGTATGCTCCCCGCACACAAACAAACAAATTTGAGCACGCACACACACACGCACGCACGCGCACACACACACACACACACACACACACACACACACACACACACACACACACACACACACACACACACACACACACACACACACACACACACACACACACACACACACACACACACACACACACACACACACACACACACACACACACACACACACACACACACACACACACAAAAGCTTCATTAGTAACGCAAGAGGATTTTTCATTCATGCACTGCCAACACTAGTAGCAAGATGCAAGATGATAAAAAGGTCAAACTGACAGTGTCTTAGTGCAGAGGGAAGGACACAGAACGCACAAACTGCAATGTGTTTCCACCCTGGGAAAGTATGTAAAGCTAAGGCTGAACTATTCCCTTTTACTCTTTGTACATTTTTTAGTTAATTAAATTTGGAAACATCATCTCTGTGTTGAATAGTAAGTAAACAAAAAGTAGCGATCTGGTTTAAAACCATTGCTCCTTTAAAGGAATACTCAGCCATTGTAATCCAAAACACTTTTGACCCCGAGAATGCTCGAAAGCTCACAATATCTTTTCAGAACATTTGGAAATCAAAAGATCTCACCCATCTTGCTACGAAAAGTTGTGTGTTATATTTAAAGCCCATTTTGATCAAGGTTGGTCATAAAATGAAAGACCTTCTCATTTCTGTAAATGGTTACTTTCTTAAGCCCACTAAAACCCTGAAGACACACATACGCACTAGGGCTGGCCCGAATTATTCAAATATCCGAGTACTCGTTTGTTAAATTAGTATTCGGAGCTCAATTCAGTATTCGGAATATTTTTTTTTTTTTTTTCAAAACATTTTTTTTTTACATTTGCAAAGGTAGCTCAAACTGCAGTATATTTTGTCAGCAAATAATATTTAGATGTACAAGTTATAAAACAATTGTAAAATACAAATTAGACTTAAAATATATGAATTATTTGAACTTTGACCTAGTTGGGCGCTGCCCTTTCAAAGCGCAACCGGTGATATCAGCTGTAGTAGGGTACGTGATGTTACCAGAGTGAGGCAAACTAAAAGCGGCACCAAGCGCAGGAGGGAGAGAGGGATGGAGGAAGAATAGATTGTGTTCCTAATAACTCTATAGGCTACCACAACATTAGCGTGATTTCGGAAGGAAATGTAATGCTTGGCGTAATGCTAACGTTAGCTTAGCTCAGCTGTTTGTTTACATTCAGCGCTGCTATTCAGCCATCATCAACCGTGACTTGCTTGCATCATGGGAATAGGCGGTCAATAATGGATATAATATGGACACAAAAGACTATCAATATTGGATCTTTGTATGGATTTATAAATCGCTGAAAATATGCATGTTCCTGGATGAATTGATAAGCTCCTGTATGGGTTACGATGGCGCAGAGGACAGCTGATTTGGAACGGAAAAACAGCTGTTCGCTTCCACGGGGAAAAAGTAAGAACTCCGACTTTACTACCGTTCGAAAGTTATTAAAGCATCAACAAACTACGCAGCTTGCTGTCTCGGCTCACACACTCGGTTTCAGTGAGTACATTGGCATTATTAATGTTGGTTTGATGGTGTGTTTTTCTGGAACGAATATCCGAATATTCGCTCAGAAAAACCAACGAATACTCGAAGCCTGAAAAATGGCATTCGGGCCAGCCCTAATACGCACACACGCAAACATGCACACACACACACACACGCACACGCACACACGCACACACACACACACACACACACACACACACACACACACACACACACACACACACACGATAGCTCACAGTGTGAGTGCACAGTAGGTGCCAGAGATTTAACAGTGTGATTAATTAAATTGTAACTAAATCAATTCTAATTATCCGGTGGGGTCAATTCTGATGCAAAAGACAGCAGGCAGCACAATGACCGGCAACAACAGCAGTTATCTGATACAATTACAACACACAAATTACAACAACACACACAGCGATCAATAGCACACGCAGTGTTGTGTTTAACAAAGGGCGGCCGGGGCCAGACTGGGATCCATATCAGGACTATCTGCTGACTATGGACTCATGATAAGAGATGCAGGAGTGATGGAACAAGAGGAAGAGAAAAAAAGACGAGGAGAGCAGAGAATCCACTTCATGAGCTGCAGTATGCAGAGATGCAGCGACTACAGGTGCGTGAATGAGGTGCTGTTTATACTAAAACACGAAACGGTGCGTACGCGAAGATTACTTCACGGATGCACTACATCATTCACATGAAAACAGCAAACGCAGGCTTGACACCGCAAAGTTTTGAAATCAAGGAAACTTTGGAAAACACAACTGTTTTGGTATCTTGTAAACACCGAAACCATTTTCCCTGGTAACGCTGACGTCACGGCTCCACTTCACACATGCGCAGTCTATAACATTTGGATTTTGCTGTCAAAATACCCACACAAAGCCCCTTCACTATCAGCATGTCTTCTGTTTTCACGAGTTCAATGCTGTGAAATAAGAGGACAGAAAGTTTGTCATTTACAATACTTTTAACCCTAAGCTTACACCAACCGCTTCATGAACGTTAGTGGCATTAATTTTTGGTTTATGCATCAAATTGTACCAGAAGAGCTATCTACTAGGCTAAGTGTCACCGCTGACTATTGGCTTGGCATGCGTACTACAGCGATTTCGGCCCGTTTTCTCCGAAAACATGTGCATGAGTGAAGTTCTCAAATCCATTGTGTTAACTTTTGAAACCAAAAACGGGAAAACTGTCCACCGTGTGAAGGGCCCCTGAGTCCTGACCAATACACAGCCCTAATGTATTTAAGCCTTTTCCTCTTTGCCCACAGTCCAGGCCTCTGACAGTGACTCTACGTCTTCACAGGAGTGAATGGAAAGCAGATAGGAACTGTCCAGCACAAGTGACTATTGCAGCATTAAGGGAGAAGCAATGTTTCACTGTGCTTTAACCCCATGCTATGATGAAGCTTCTTGTGAGCCTGTGTCAGACAGTCCTAACAGCAGCCTTTGTCAAGGCAAAGGGAACGGGCTTTTTCATCCCACGCTCCATGGCTCTCCTGAAGCAGTCGAGGGGCCTGGTAGTGAGTGGACTGCACAGTGTGGCTTTAAATTCAAATCAGCTTACACACACACACGCACACACACACAAAGACAACACAGGTTTGTGGGCAGAGACAACACCGTATAGCCTGCTCCCTATCCATGCATTATGCATGAAGAACATGTAAATACGTTATTCCTTGCATGCATTAATGATCACGGAGAGAAACTTGCAGTCTATGCACCAGGGCAATTAATAAAAGATGGTGCGGCGATAAAGGCCCATATTTCCCCTGTCTTGTGATCCTCAAACCCCCCTCTCCCTCATCACTTGATCTGCTTAGACACATTTCATGCCAATTCTGAATAATAAATGGAGGCTATCAGAGTACCAGGCTCTCTGGGGAATGAGGGCTTCCCAGCCTGGACACAGGGCATGGGATCAATTCAAACATGCAGACACAAGCAGATTCACCTCGCCAGGAACAAAAAAAAGTGCAAATACAGTCCTAATGTCGGGCTACTTGGTAAAGACAGTAGCATCATAAGGCTGACAATAAACTAGAAAGATGACTCAAACTACAAGGCTTAACAAAGTGTGTATTCCTCTGGTTGCACAGTTTAATTTAATTATTTAAGCTCTATCTATCTTTCTATCTATGATACACAACTGAAATAGAACACTCCAGTGTGTAGGTCTCCATTTAGACCTTTCACTGTCACTTCCCCTACTAATGTACATTACAGGTATATGAACCTGCAGTCAGGCTTAGGTAGAGCAACAGGGATCTATTGATTTACACTGCAGAGCTTCAGTCTAATAATGCCCCATGAACACATAGCAATGAGGTGACTACAATTTCTACATAAAACAATCAGATGTAATTGTCATGCATCTCATCGGAGCGATGCATCTATCATGCAAACCTTTACATGCTGTCAATCATTTTAAAGCAGCAGGTCTGTGACTGAGTGAGGGCAATCACAATGATTTGGAACGTGGTGAATACTGTATATGTCATGGGCTCACAGCATGGATAGATATATGTTAAATCAAGTTGCAGTGAGTATAAAGTGCTGCATTTTCTGCTACACCATGTTTATAATGGCCGTCTGCTTATACAACACATTCTATTTTTAACTGAGTATAGTGAAGAGAACGGACGAGGAAGGGGGCGGGGAGATGGAGAGGCAGATGGTTGGGGATATAGAAAATCTCTGCCTTGTCTAACTCTTTGTTCCTCAGAGCCTGAGCCGGCCGGGGCTGACAGCCTGTCAATCTAAACCCACCCAAAGGGACAAGATCTACAGATGACAGGTCTTTCTCGTACTCACAGGCTTTGATACACCTCTCTCTCTCTCTCTCTCTCTCTCTCTCTCTCTCTCTCTCTCTCATTCCATCACTAGTATACAACCACACAGTGACCTTTTCAAAGCCACCAAGCATCCGCCTGTCTGTGAAAAAATACAGCTAAGGTTTTTTCCTCTGTGCCTCTACGTGACAGTAATCACTTTTCATTAGCTTCACCATGCCCTTGTCATGTCCGAGAGCAGCAGCAGCCCACACATTAGAGCGATGAGACAATTAGGGCCATTACAGGAATACACTGGCCAATGTCACACATCACACATTGCACTGTGGATACACAGAGTATACAAAAAAAAACTCCCCCAGCTTTCGCTCCGTTTACAGGCGTTTCAGCAGCTACTAAGCTAGCAGAAAATGGGCCTTAATGATTGTGGCTAGAGTGCACCACTGCTCTATTCAGAATTTCTGTTAGAAATTAACGGTGTGTGTGTGTGTGTGTGTGTGTGTGTGTGTGTGGGGGGTGGGGGGGGGCACAAAGGGGAATAGACTGTGCTAAGTAGAGAGACATGAAGGCTTGATGTGACAAGGCTTAGACTGCAACACTAATTAACACAACGGCCCCCGCATGCTCATTCCCTTAAAAATGTTACTTAACACACTCACACATCGCTTCATTTATCTGAGCAAATGAGCTGCAGCAGAGATGTGTATCTACTTAAGCTGCTGCAGCAGGTCAATTACTAAAGCTAAATAATTCACAGAATGTAATATTTAGGTCCCATAAAAAGAAATCATTTTCTCAAAGAAAACTGACTTACACTTGAGTAAATGCTTACAATAATTAGTAGAATTAAAGCAGTAACATGTATTAATTATTACATGATAATTCCAGTAGAGAGTTCATTTCTGTGTGCCAGGCAGCATGCGAGATATGAGACATTATCTGTTTCTCGTTGGACGCAACAAAAAATGCAAACGTGAACAAATGTATGCAGTGAGCGAAATGTTTGATGAAGGGAGTCCGGGTAAAAAAGAAATAACGCATGGCCAACTTTGCGGTGACTAATCATATCAAGGGAAAGAAAAAGAGAAGAGAAGGGGGGATGAGAGGAGTGAGGAGGAAGAGAGGAAGAGAGAGCCAGCATCTGGAGACTGCAGACTTCACAGGACTATGCTGGTCAACCTCTCCCTCTAGCAGAAGGAGGTAAAAAGGGAGTGAAATCTGTTTGCTGTCATCTTCCATGGTGTCACTCTTTGTTCAGACATCTTGCATCTCCTCCAGCAGCTGTTTGCTGCCTGTGCTGACAGATGGCTGCTTTCTCTTTGATATGCACTCTCCTCTGGCCCAGCTTTCCATCACACTCCATACCCCGCCCTCACTGGCTAAAAACTTTCAGGGAAAAACAGCAACTTGGTGGTATGGACTGCAGTGGATTTTGATGTATGCAGAGAAATCTAGTTGGTGCGTGCGTGCGTGGGTGGGTGCGTGCGTGTGTGTGTGTGTGTGTCTCTGAGTTGGCCAAGTTGGACAGATTTTAAGTCAAGCCTTACTCAAAGGGAGGCTGCAGAAAAAAGTATAGGATTGTGTCTTTGGACCACACCAGCGTTCACTGGTATTGCCAGACAGTTACACAAGTTAACATTGAGACAAAAAGCAATTGTTGTGGCTTTGCTCTCCAGCAGACTAGGAGCATGTGATCCATCCTTGCCCTAAATCTGTGACCTTCCCATATAGCTCACATTGCCTGTCTGCCTCTGAGTGTGTGTGTTCCTCTGTGTGAAGCATCTCTATACTGTGTGTGTGTGTGTGTGTGTGTGTGTGTGTGTGTGTGTGTGTGTGTGTGTGTGTGTGTGTGTGTGTGTGTGTGTGTGTGTGTGTGTGTAGGAAAACAGAGGGCCCTTTGAGCCCCCGGTACCAGGGCCTGTCCATGCGGCTCCGCTATGGGAACCATCCGTGTGCCCAGTCATCCAGCAGGCTGAAACCAGAGCTGCTCAGAGCGGGCAGCAGACGGCAGGCAGGACCCGACACTCCACGGGGAATTTAATAGAAGCTAATGAGCTCCGGGAGAGAAAAAATTGGCACATACAGTATAGATACTGTAGAGCTCTACACACACTTTTACTCTGAGTGGTTTATACATCTCTGCTATCAAACATAGCACACGTTTTTTTTTCATTCCATGCATACAAAAAATGTCTTTGCCAAAGAAAGGAGAGTTCTCTTTTATATTGAAAGAATGATAACATTCAAATAGTTTTAAATTGCTATACCTGTAATGACCCCTAACATACACTTTATATTAGTATTAATATTGCTATTGTTATTAATAATACTTATTATATTAATATTAACAATAATATACTATATTAATATAACACCTTTAGTACAAATGCAGCTCAAAGTGCTTTTAAAAACAGTATGGGCATATGAGAAAAACATTGATAGTTAATAAAACCACAGGAAGTGAAACCTCTTATTCGCTTCTTATTTATAAATTCATAATTCCTACTTGAATAACCTGTAGTTAAACTCCAGTTTACAAGCATGATGGAGGAATGTAAAAAAGGACTGCAGCCCCTCACAATACAATATATGTGATGTTAAAGGGTTATGGAAACACAGATCTTTACTGAAGGTTGTGTATTGAGATAAAAGGCGACAGGCAAAAAAAGCCTTACAGCCTGTTAGGGTGAAAGTTGTCTTTCCGGTTGGCTAGGCATCCAGTCATTGCATCCATCCATCTGTCATGCCTATCTCCCTGGTGGCTACACTGAGGGCTGGCACACTCTCTCTGGCCTGCAGTTGTTCAGTGATCCACATACGCTCCCTCTCTATCCATTCTGTCTTACTGAGGAGAACACTGCCCGGCTACAGTCCACTCACTCTGTTTACATCCAGCAAATTAAAACAAACATGGCAAGGGGATATGAGACCCTGCACATACACACACGCACACGCCCACAGACAGACAGACAGACACACACACACACACACACACACACACACACACACACACACACACAAAGAGAGAGGCAAACTCTTTATGTGGCTTAAGAGCTCACCAGCACAATCATGGCCTCATTGACAGACTGAAGGAGGCAGCACCTTTTGAAAAAAGGAAATAAATTAAAGTATTTTTATAGAGGAAAACTCCAGGTTTATAGACACATGGGATATAAGATGGGAAAGATTATGGTGCTGCCATGACAGCATCCTCATTTGTTGGACCACCAAAACATTTCAGTTAATACTATACACACGTCCATTTTGAAGCTTAGCATAAGCAGGCACACAAAAGACGCCCCGCAAAACCACTTAGCTCTTTGTGAACAAACAGATCTAACAGAGTGGAAATGTGACGAGTCAAGCTCCTTTACTCCCTCTCGTAGCTGTTGTCTCCTCCACTGCGGAGGGCTTTTGTCTGACAGATGTTTACAGGCGATGGGCGATGTTTCCTTGCTTGTGTGCTGCCTGGGAAAACATCTGGAGTTTGCAGGGATTTAGCAGTAATCCCCTCGGCAAGCTGTGGAGCACTCTCCTAGAATTTCAATGTGTCTGTATAAAGTAAGCAAGCAAAAAACAAACTGACGGGGCCCCACTTTGAGACAACAAGCCTTTGCCGGGGTCAACAGTTCGGTAAGCTTCTTAGCCACTGCATCTTTTTTAAGAACAAATAAATTAAACTGCCTTGGCTAAAATGGCTCAAATAAAACTCTCGTTAAAGTCCTCCAGGCATGGATGGATGGGCAGGAAGGAAACAACTTTCAAGCAGATCAACTCATTCATTATGAGTTGACGAGGAAACATTGCTTTTGCCATTCAGGATGGTAACACTAGAGGGATCTTCTGAAGCAGCAAACACAGTTAAAGCTAGCTACACAGCCAATAGTAAAACAGAAAACAATAGACTCCCAATGGTACTTCTCATGGGAGATTCTTCAATAATGTCCCTGAGCAGAGTGCCCCTTAGGAATGTATAGCATAAACTTTTTCTTAAGTTTATTTTTTTTAAAAGAGCAAAATACCACCCAGGAGAGGTCTCCACACCATGTGTCTCTCATAACTTATCAAGGCATCATCAGAGACTGCAATAAGCCTTCCTTTAATCATAGCCCACACCCTACTCACTGGCTTTACCAGTCATTATAGTCACCTCCTACTATTCAACAAACCAAGCCTGGTAGTACACAGCTTCAGAAAATAAGCAGTCAATCTACAATATACATGTGGGAAAGTGGAGAGAATGGGCCACATCTTATAGCACAATTTGGACACTATATTCCAGTACAACTAACCAACAGTGTCACATCTGGGACCTATGATATAGCTTTTTGAAAGTATACTAGTCATCATAGGCCAAGATATAAAACACAACTATTACAATGACCTACAATCTCATGAGTAGATTTTGTTCCCTGCCCCTAAAAAACAAAGGAGCCATTTCCACCTTTGTGCCAGCATCCATCAGACTATTTGAACTGAATTGAAAGGAAAAAGCCGTTTTGACATCATTACAAGCCACACAACTTACTCACATCAGCAATGCATTTAGGAGATGACAGTGTCGGAGTACTCATTGATGTCTATGTGGCTGTGGTAGGTGGCAGCCTGTTTAAACATGTCCCAGTCAGTGGTGTCAAAACAGTCCTGGGGCCGGTTTCCCAAAGCCTTCATAGAGCCTTCTTAACGCTACGTCATTCGTAACCCCTACGTAGAGTTCCTACTTAACATTTCGCCTGTTTCCCGAAACGTTCTTTGCTACGAATCTCTTTCGTACGTCCTACGTTGGTAAGGTTGGTCTGGAGCGCCCGCAGAGCCTTCTTAGCTCTACCGTAGGGATGTTTCAGCTCTCATTTGTGTCATTTAACTAATAAATCTGACTGTATTTCATATCAAACGGACACAGCGATGACTGTATTAAATAACAAACTGTTAAAAACGATAACTGTATATAGCGTACATATCACATTTAAAGTAAGCTATATATTTTAGCAGAATACCATTCACTCTGATTCACAAAGTGTTCAAACTATAAGTAGCCTACATAGTCATCTAACTGACTTGACAATCAGCATTAACTGATTGGATGCGATGTCCGTCAATATGAAAATAGGCTACTTTATACGTGATACACTACAGCCTACAGTCGGATCGTTTTTATCAGTTTGATATTTAATACAGTCATCGCTGTGTCCCTTTGATATGAAATACAGTCAGATTTATAAGTTTAATGACAAGTGAAGTCCCTGCGATCGCTGTGGCATCGCCAGAGATAGGCTTGGCTACTACAGACCCCCACATTTCCTTCCGTAAGCACCATGCATAAAACGGACACGAGTGACATCCCTGTTGCGCATGGAACTGCCACAAGTCATTCATGAAGAAAATAATTGCTGGAAACAATCTTAATCTCCTCCGCTGTTTCTATATTTTTCTATAGCCTAGGCTACCTTTTTTAAATCAGTAGGCCTATGGGCTATGGTAATACGTTCGACCAAGGTTAACACTAGAACCATCGCACTGTGTTCCACACACTGCGGAGCTGTCAGCTGAGCCAGCTCAGCTGACAGCTCCGCAGTGTGCGTCGGATTCTCCGCCTCAAAACATGTAAACGTGTGAAAAAATTAATGAATAATCAATTAAAGCTTACCTTAAAATAAGTGTGCCATGTTACTGTTTATTGTATTTAGGATTTTAGCTCATTTGGACGCTGTTTGGGCCATCTGTTTTTATTGATATAGGCCATTGGCGATATTCTACTTTCAGTTTCCTTACTGACCCACCACGAAACGTGATTATTGTTCTTAAAGATACTTAGATTATAAAGCAAGAGGTGTTAAATAAATGTTTCGGCTTAGAAGGATTTCTAGTAATCTTTTATTCGCAAAGACTTGTCATGCAGCTTCGCATGAAATAAGCAGGAAATGGAAAATCGAACTCTGAGCCATCGATTTCAGCACTGGACAGCGCCGTGTACGAGCCACGTAGGGACTGTTTCTTAAGAAGACTCCTAAGAGACCGTTCGGGAACCACGACTACAGAGGTAAACAACTTTGGTAAGTCATAACGTAGGAGTCTTCGTAGCGCGCTAAGAGATGACGTTATCGGGAAACCGGCCCCTGAAGTGCAGCAGAGGCCCCCTCTGGCCACACACGTACCTGCTTCAGAACCAGTTTGGTGGTTTTCACCTTTGGTCTGTATGCAGGCATTAGCATGACACTGAGGTGGTCAGAGCTGCTGATGTGGGGGAGGGTGAAAGCCTTGTAAGCATGTTTTAGAGATGTGTAAACCATGTCCAGGGTGTTACTTTTTCTTGTGGGAAAGTTCACATGTTGGTGGAAATGTGGAAGAACAGTCTTGAGATTTGCGTGTTTGAAATCCCCATCGATGATAAAAAAAACGTCTGGGTGGGCTGTCTGTTGCTCACTGATGGCGTAATAAAGTTCAGAAAGTGCCTCGGTTCTATAAGCGTGGTTGGTGTGTGGGGGGCATATACACAGCAACGAGCATAGTCGCTGTTATCTCTCTGGGTTGATAGAACGGACGGCACTTTACGATCATAAACTCCGCCAGCGGAGAACAGTGTGTTCATACCACAGCAGCGTCCCGACACCAAGCATCACTGATGTAGACTCAGACTCCACCACCTTTCTTCTTTTCTCCTTCACAAGGATTCTGTCTGAACGGTGGCACGTGAACTGCTCAAGCTGAACTGCTGAGTCCGGGATGTTGTGCAGTGGCGTGCACAGACATTTTGGGGGACAGGTGCTCAGTGCAAAAAAAGGGCACAATTTATTCTATCGATGAATGACCAAATCATTTTAAGGTTACTTGTTACTTGTTTGTTTTTTTAATAATCCCTTATCCAGGAGTCTCTTTGAAGTCTTCGTTAGGCCCCTGATCTCTGTATGCCCTCCCCCCCCCTACGAAGATCAGGGGCCAGTAATATATATATATATTTTTTTAAATAACATTGTTCGAGGCCTTCAAAGATCAGGGGCCTATATTGAGCCAGTAAAAAATCTATAATTTTTTTTTTTTTATTATTTTCTTTATTTTTTTATTAATCGGGGCATTGTTATCACACACATTTAATCATCGAGTATTTATAGATGATCATGTCAGCATGGGCAAGATACACTGCTATTTTTTTTTCTCTTTTTTTAAGTGCACTTGATTGGTCCAGGGGCCAAGGGCAGGTGCTCAGGCACCACTTGGTGTCTACCTGTGCACGCCCCTGGTTGTCGGTCAGCCATGTCTCCGTAAATACATAAACAGTGTGTGGTAAATAGAATTAGTCCAGTATGAGTCAGGTTGCTGCTGGCCCACTGAGGGGGGTCCTGGCACTAGCACTGGCTTAGAGGACAAAGAGCTGCGAGCACACACACACAGAACAGGACTTCAGTGCTTTGCTCTGGTTCCACTCGGAGGAGTATAACCCCAGCTCCAGCCTGCCCTCATTCCCCTCTCACTCCAGGACATGAGCCCACACACAGGGCCAGTAATTAGCCCTTTCCCCAGACTGGGATAACCCCTCGGTGCTTGACCCAGAAGCCACCATGCTTCCGTGCCCTCCTAACCCTTTTCTCTTCAGAGGAGTGAGGGAGGGAGGGAGTCAGTCAAAAATGCCAGTGCTTGTTTAAGGTCACTTCCTATTGGCATGCTGCTGAAAGCGTGCCTGTCAATCACACTGACTGAGGGCTGGCTCCTCTTGAGGCCAGACAGCTGGGAGCTGGAGAAGCCGCCGGCTGCATATGCCCTTTTTCTCCTCCTCCTCCTCCTCCTCCTCCTCCTCCTCCTCCGACACACACACACACACACACACACACACACACACACACACACGCACACACACACACACACACACACACACACACACACACACACACACACACACACACACACACACACACACACACACACACACACACACACACACACACACACACACACACACACACACACACACACACACACACACACACACACACACACACACACACACACACACACACCCCAGACCCCCATGAGCACAGACACACACATCCTGTTCTTGTTTACACTTTTCTTTTTACTGGGAACACGGACATTGAGAATACAAATGTATACGAAAGCCAGGCCAGCCAGGAGTTAGGAGCAGTGTAGTCAGACATAAAGCACCACCAGCTGATCAAGCTTATTCATTTCAACACGTTTCTGTGGTAAAATACTGTCTGGGGCTTCTGCAATCAATTACAGTACTGCAAACTTAGAGATGATTCTCATTCAACCGTGCTTGTAACACATTGGGGTTTATTGTTAAATAATGTTTTGGATCTAATGTAAAGTAGAACCTTGACCCAATGTAAGGGGATGAGCAGTCACTGGAGGGAAAGTAACATGGCAATGAACTCCTCCTTCCACTTCAACACCACACACTGCCAGTCAACACCAGTGCTGTTGTCATGGTTGCTTGAACTAAGTCTCCACTGTTGCTTGCTGAGTCCTCTCTGCTGACCAACAGAACCACAATGGCACCAATCATGTCACATGTGTCAGTTTATTAAAGGACAAATCACAGATCCTTAATATTCAGTGTTCATACAGCAGTTAGGCAGTTGGCTCTATGGAGCACATTGTGAAATATTATTTTACAGGCTGTAAAGAAGAGGATTTGTCCAAATACACTTGGTTATATAAAAGACAAAAGAGAGCGGCCATATTCTCAATTCTCCACCTTTAAAGATGTAATCCGTCACATTAACCAACCCGGTATCGGGATGCATTAGCATCTAGTGAACTGTCTGTTAAGGTCCTATCAATCAAATAGTGAGTTAAAACAATGGTGATTGAGCATATGACCCACTGATGAAAGCGCCTGTATTTGCTGCTTTGCCCTGTTATACTATCAGAAGGGCTATGCCGTATTAACCGCGCTGCAGTGGTGTGTTCTTTTACTCAGGACATGGGAGCTTCAGACTCAGTAGTACTAGAGTTCAGACTTGTGTGCATTCCAGTACTTCTGTACATTTTCACAATTGATGAAAAGGTCATTCTGCCATGTCTGAAGTTTCCCGATTTCCCACGTACAATCAAACGCAGCAGGCATCCCTGGGCGAGTGTTGTCACTGCAGAGTGTCAATACTGGATCAGAACACACATAGAAAGTATTCTGCAGGTGAGAACTGCTTGTATAATGACTTGATATAGTCAATAATGTTCGGTTTTAAAGGAAAGTCTGGTCTGAAGGTGCCTGCAACTACATTTATAAGGCTAGAAATGGCAGATTACAGCTTTAAAACTGCTCAAGTACAAAATGGCAGAGCAGATGGAAACAGAGCACCTCAGGCAGGCAGATGTTCCCATGAGGCCACTTGGCACACTCACTTATCCACGATCATAAGCCTGATAATGGCAAAGCCAGTCCGACACATGCAGTATATTCTGCTGTTCGATATTTTTATGGTACTAAACGTTGTAAATAAACTGTGAGAAGTCAGGCATAAACCACAGTAAACAAAGCTCTGCTTGTCTGTGTGTTATGTAATGAGATAGCTTTCTGGGCAGACACCTGATGCTAAGTGGAGAACTTGATCAGCATGAGGGGTTTACCACCAAAACCGTTAAGATACAAAGTGTCAGATCCACTAAAGGATTGCGCCGTTTTTGCGGCCGCTAAACCGGTGCAGATGATAGAAAAAAATAGCGCCCGGCCCTATCCACAGAGGACGTGCAAAGGGGAAATGTGCGCCAACTGCACTCAAACTGCCCTGCTGAGCAGACAGAGCCGACCCTGGCCCATTTTAATGTATTCAAATACAAGTGCAAAATTGCTCCATTCCTATGCAAATAAGCCTTGTTGCAAATAGCACTTTATCCTCAAAGGGCAGTGCTAATTGTAACAGGCCGTTTTAGTGGAGCAAATACCGCGCATTTAAAGCGTGTACGAAATTTTGCGCAAACTTGCTACACTCCCCTTCTCTGTGTCTCTCTGTCTCCCTCTCTCTCTTCAACACTCGTGAGCTTTAAATGATATTGAATTGATATTAAGTCATATTAGGGGGGAAATCTACAGGGAGTGGGTTGTGTACTTGTATAGAAGAAAACAGTTATGATGGAGATCAGGTTTATCTAATAAGGCCTGCTTTATTAAAAACAATGTCACTGTATAAACCTGTGATCTGTGTGTAACAGCCCACCTGTGTGGATGTGAAGCAGATTATAGAAGATTCATCACCATCAAATCCTGGCCGATCGTCTTAGCACGGTGTGTAAAGCATAAAGCGCACGGTGCTGCCTGAAACAGTCCAGCCTGGGAAGAGACCTGTTACTGCCTGCTGTGTCTCCACCGTGCCCGGGACAACATTATCTCCGCGACCCCTTCTCCTGCAGCTCCACATGGATAAAACACTCAAAATGTAACATCACATGCTCCAGCACAGAAGTGGGATGAGCATGTCCTTATCGAGGTTGTTTTATTTTTATTCTAGTAATAGTAAGCCAAGCAGCGCCTTCGTCTTTTTCTCTTTTCTTTAGTTTTTTTGTGAGAAAATAAATGCTGTGGGTAAAACAACAAGGACTGATGAAATGAAGAGAATATGGCAGGACATTAGAAGAACAAAATAACACATATCTTATAAAAAAGCCTAGACAAACACAACAGGTTGCACATGAGGAATGCCTTTTGGCACGGCACCTATAGTGTGTTTTGTGAGGTGGCTACAAATCAGCCCTTAACACATCCAAAAGCTCCTAAATGGCATTGCTGGATGGGTGATATGTCTGGATTATTTGTGTTTCTGTCAATCCAAATCCATAACACGAGCAGAAAAATAAACTTTGTGCGTTGTCTTATATGTTTCCTCCTCACCAGCCGTCTGTGTGCAACAGTTTAACACCTGCTTTTCAAAGCAGTATCAAATATAGACGCAATCACAACAACCAAAATTATTTTCAGGCTTTGTAAATCACAGTGCGTGTGCAAAATAAAGCTTTTTGCATCTACCTCTCCCATATTTTGCCCACTCAGGAAGAAACGCCTAGTTTTGCATATTCATTAAGGCAAACATACTCGTGTTATTTGATGGGTGCACAATCCTCAGTGTGCACCCTTTTTGAAAAAAAATACTTAAAACATTGGCAAGGAAATGCTTCTACAGTGGCAAGCACTGTCATAATAAGAAACAATTTATATGTGCCCTCACTTGGGAAAACACAGCACTAAAACACACACTACTGTCAAAGAGATGCCATTAAAAGCCATTTGCAGTGTGTCTGTCCAATGAAATACTTTTCTACCACAGGCCTACTAACCTAAGCTCCACTGTGCATTTTAAAAAGCCCTGATAGAAGATAAAGAATGCCTGGAAAGAGTATCCTTGCACAGTTAAATAATTCAGTATTTTCATGGGCCAATCAACATCATATGTTCAGAGATATTTTCCAGGACATTGAGGAGAGGGACTCAAGCGAGTAAAATAAATCAACATATGGACTTACCTTCTCATTGTATTTGAACTTGACATAAAACCAACTGGACTTGATCATCCTCCCGTCCTCTGCTCCTGACTGATTCAGTGTGCCCAAGGGAAAGTCCAAGTCTCCGGAGAATGTGCAGTGCAGTGACACCAAATTATTTCTGCTACTTTCACCCGCTGGTCTGCGCTTGTGCTCTGTCTCTCTGACTTCAAGCCTGTTAGCCTACTACCGTTTTCCTCTCACTCCCTCGTCTTCGTGGTGTAGTATGGTGTGTGTGTGCGATGTGTGTGTGTGTGTGTGTGTGTGTGTGTGTGTGTGTGTGTGTGTGTGTGTGTGTGTGTGTGTGTGTGTGTGTGTGTGTGTGTGTGGCGGCTTTGGAAGGCTGACAGAAGATATCCACACAAGGTCTTCAGCTGTGTGCAGTGGTGTTGGCAGATGCCAGCAGAGGAGAGAGTGCTTCCCTTCCTGAGTGGCTGCTATGGTCTAAAGACTGGAGCAGCAGCAGCAGCCGTCTCTCTCCCTCTCTTCTCCCCCTTTCTCTTGTTCCCACTTTTTCAGCCCTTTCTGCTCACTCACTGTCTCCCCCCAGTGCTTTCCCCATGTTGCTCCTTTATGCACCGTTAAGCTCTCTCAGCCTGGCCTCAGTTGACCCCCTTTCTGGATCTATTTCAATCTTGCGTTTTGCTCTGCCCCTCTGTAAAGTAACACACACTGTCTGCTTTATTAATTCTACAGACAGCAGCACCACTGATGTTAGTCTGACCCCTGAAGGCACAGTTCAGTTCCCACCAGCCAAATACAGTCTGACGGCTGAACAAATGTGCCCTGGAAAAAAGCCTCTGTCAGATGCAGTTATGTCCAGATCACATTGGACACAGCTCCACTCTGCATGATAGCTTCAACTATTTGCAAGTAATGCAAAAAACGGATTTTTGTAAGCGTGCTGCTGGTATGCCCATTTCATAAAAATGACAAACACTCACTTGCCAAAAATTTAAAGTGGTTACGAGGAACTTTGTAAACTAGCGGCCGCTTTGGACAAAACCGGTAGTATAGAGTCCATGTTGAAAAGTGTGAGGGCACAGAATCTTTTTGGCTCTGTGAGAGTGGTTAGTGACACTGCATCAACTAATGCCAGTCAGTGCTACACACACCTGATTGCAATGAGTTGATGCAGTGTCACTAACCACTCTCACAGAGCTGAAAGATTCCGTGCCCTCACAGAAAGCGAATGAACGAGAGACGGCAGTTAGTATGGATCACGATGAGGTAATGTGTTTATGTTGTTGTAAATAATGACTATTTCAGATGAATAATGGTAATTTGATGATGATGAAGCAAAGTAAACTTTGTTTTAGGACCGTTCATTCACTTAGGAGTAAACACTGCATGACTAGTTCTCGTTAAGTTGTTTACACGTTGCAAGTTCAGTACAGTAGCAAATACATTCTAAAATTATCAAGATACATTTTTAAAGTTAACTTATGAATTTAAGTTGTAAAACTGCTGTATAAAAGCAATATCACACTCAAGGTTGCACAGTTGTCGCTCTATATCAGCGCTGCTGTTTTTGTCTTCGGCACTCATAGCTACCGAATCACAGCAGCGCTGATATAAAGCAACAGCATTGCTCCCTCCTCTCATGTGATATTGCTTAAACATCGGATGACAAACCTGTCTAGTAGGAAGAGGGCCAATTCAGGGTCGGTATTGAAGCCTTAACGATCCCGTAATTCTCTCCAACTGGTGAAAGCCTGACCGAGGATAACTCTCGTTTTCGCCCGTCTATCACTCTCTCTTTTAGCTTTTAGTTGTTCTTCATTAAATTTTCTTTTTTTCTTTGATAGTCCTGCCCCGGTATCAGCCATTATGACGAGAAAGAAATGTCCTGCTTTCCTTACCTGGAGGGATAGGCTACTCAAATCGTGTTGCTGCACTACACTGAAATCTGTGACCAATACGAATATGTGACCATAGAGCCTGCATGCGCAAGCCGTAAATCGGACTGGGTGTCCGACCAGACCAAAGGCATTAATAGAAACTAGGGCTGTCAAATTAACGTGTTAATTTCGATTAATTAATCACAGAAAAATTAACGCGATTAAAAAAATTAACGCAGATTAATCGCACTTCTATAGTGCCCTTTGACCCGGTGCAAAAGGGGTGAGACGAGAGCGCATCTTGCAGACGCGGCCCGCACAGGAATAAACTGTAAAGAAAGAAGCAGGGCAAAGGGGCCGAGGTCTCTATGGATGTGTTATGGGATGTTTCGGGAAAATAAGCATTCTCCGCAGTGTCTGTGAATTATTCATTTAGTGGGCGCCAACAATGTAGGTTCAAAACTCAGTTATCTCTCAATCTTCCTCCGTGTCTCACTTTCGTTTGCTAGCTGCGTGTGTGTGTGTGTGTGTGTGTGTGTGTGTGTGTGTGTGTGTGACTCAATATTTTTGGCTTTGAGTAGTACGATGGCGAATGAGTCGGCGCTATGCGCAGCTGTGTTAGTGCAGCGCTGTCTGTTTTGGAGATAGCAGTCTTCATTTAGCCTGCTGGTTTTTTTGTGGTTTTAACTAGAAAATTCGCCCCGAGTTCCTAATTTGATTTCATGTAGAATAGAAACCTGGCTAAGGAGAGGAGACAGAGCTACGAGAGACGGAGAGAGAGAAAGACAGAGAGAGAGAGAGAGAGAGAGAGACAAACTGTAGGATAGTCTACAGCTGTTTACAAACGGGCAAAAAAGTGTCATATAAGTATGCGATTAATTTAGATTAATTAATCACAGAGCCTGTAATTAATTAGATACATTTTTTTAATCGCATGACAGCCCTAATAAAAACTATGTAAAAACGTCTTTCTTTGCACTGATGGTCTCGTTTGCTGTTACAGGTCATTTATGATCATCAGACGGAAAATGAGTGTTTTAAAAATACTGAAAAGTTCCTCGTAGCCACTTTAATTCTTAAATGTCTGATCTCAATTTCAACCAATCCGGTGCATTTTTGGTATCATTGCAAGGCAAGTCATTCTAAATAATAATAATTTAAACATGTGGGTCCCATTCCACCAAAAAATGCAATAAAAACACACTCCTGCATCTATTTTCTATACAGTACAATTGTCCTAAAAACACACAATAAACAAACCATTATTTGATTCATGGAAAAGCACAGTGTCGTAAATATAAAATGAATAGCGGCTGAATGTAGCTGTTTTGGATCCTGATATTGAGCATGTTGTCTCACTGTTACATACTGTATATAGTAATGGCTTACTGGGACCCTTGGAAAAGAAATGGGTGAAGGTTTTGCTACAATGACAAGTCAAAATGTATTCTGCGAAAAAGGCCCATAACAGTAATGAGACTGAGCCAAATAAGTTTAGGCGCACGCTGGTAACCCAAACCATACACTGAAGCACGCAATTTAACTCTGTAGAGCTGCAAGGAAGTACAGATGGAGTGATCGTTCTCTGGGTTCATCCCCATATGTGACTTGTTGCAAATTACACAGACATTTGACCATTTCTTCAAATGAAAATACTGACAGTATATGTGAGCGACTGGTGCTGGGCAGGCAGTATGCAGTGGCTTCGTCAGAGCGTTTTTTTTAATATATATTTTTTTATTGATAGTTTTGAACATTATCAAAAAAGATTTAGTGTTAATAGGCATGTATCAGTGTGTCACTCACTTTGTTGTAATTCATTTTATTTTTGGTTTTGCTATTGTACTCAGCTACAAGCAACACTAAACAATGAGGTGGAAGACGGCACCAGGCTAGGCAGTGCTTGAGGAGCAGGTGAGTGCACCTGTGTAACTGTCTTTAAATGTAAACATAGCCAGCAGTAGGTTTCAGCAGGGGGGCCGCAAACTGATATTGTGAAACTGAACTTTAAAAAAAGCAGTGGCCTACTGTGAAGGCTTAAGGACTTAAAAGGCCACACCAGCCAGAGCAGAGCCTGCATGGGCCACCCAGACAATGTTTACATTCTGCCACTCCCCCATGGCGCACCGGGCCCAGCTCCCATACACACCACACCACTGTGTGTATGATCATCTCACCTCTGAATACGGCTTGTGATGACTGCCAGCTAGAATGAGCTGCTGGGTCCCAAAGGATTTAGACTGAACTGAGGGAAGCCTTTCTATCAGAGTACAGCACTAGGTTATAAACATAATCAAAAGGGAAATGAGTGGCTGCAGTACCAATAGCTTTTTCTAGCATCCATGGATACCCCGATACCCACACTTCCATGCTATTTAGTATGGTAAAGCAAGATTGAGGTGCAATGTTATAATGAAATAAATAATTGAAAGGATTTCCCTATTGTATGCCTACTGCATGCTAACTCGATTATTTCATCTGTAGTATGTAGAAAAGATAAAAAATAAAAAGTATGCGATTTGGCAGCCATAGCCTCCTTTGGCCAGACCTTTGACCAAATCTTTGTGCCAGTGTAGGGAAAAAGTCTGGCAAAAGGCTTTATCATCGTGGGAAAAACAGGGAAAGCGTACATTTTGGTTGACTGCACCTTTTCCAGATATACCACGAAAGTATGCAAACGAGACAGGCGTTTTGAAAATGAAATCCCTGTCAAAACATGTCTATGCAACATACTGTAAGTCTGTCCAAGATCCAAGATGTAAGACACAATTAGTTGACCAATATTAAAAGGATTTCTCAGGCCAATTGATTTGTGTGTTTAACTAAGAAATATACTGTATGATGTCTACTTCAAAAATATAAGTAAAGAAATGCTACAACAACATCATGGTCTTGAGGTAGGAGAAACTTCAAAATTGCTAACTCTGTAAAATAATGCTCTGGGGCCTCATTTATAAAGCTTTGCGTGGGATTCACGTGGGAGCTGGCGTACGGAAGAAATTTAGGATGTACGTGTGAACAAAAATATTCGGATTTATAAAACAGTGCGCACTCACGTCCTACGCCTGTTTCCCTTTATAAATCACAATCAAATCTAAATGTGGCGCAGCATTTGCGGGCTTCACGTAACGCCCATATTTACCCATACATAGTCATTGACACGCCCAAATTAATATTATTTACTGAGTGCATGAAGGCGGTAGTGGCAATCGCCGTCTGAAAGGGAAATGGAAAAATAGACTCCACACGGTGTGGATCACTGCGGTCATGCCGAAGTACCCGTTGGAGAAGTGGCGACCAGGGAAAATATAGTTTGGTGGCACAGTGTGAGCGTAAAGGCGTCAGAGTGCAGCCTGTGGCGATCTCTGTGAACGCTGTGGCCGAAATAAAAAGAAGCGATCCGACATAAAAGTGGACGAGCGGGGGACACTGAGACCCCTCATGAGATACAGATTCGGAGAATATCTCCCGGGGCAGTGAGGTGGCGGAGGGTTAATAATACACTTCACAGTCCCTTTCAAAACATTTTAATATACTATCTATGTTCAAAAAACAGTTACGACGTGCTTAACCACAAAGAAAAACACATTGATAAAACGGACTAAAAGCCTGAAAAATTAGCACAGTATGTGATTTACAGTATAGGCTTATGATTAGTGTAAGAAAAGGTGCACTCCTGTCTGCCTGACTGAGGCTTCGAGAACAGCGTCAGTGTAAAAGTAATAGGTTGTATTCCACCTCAATATTATCAGAATTAATTCAATAACATGCAGATAGGTTATTCTTTAATAACTGCAGAGCTTATTCGAACGTTGCTGTTTTTTTAATATTTGCACTCATATGTCTCCGTTTGTAGGCTATTTAAGATCCTTATTCGTTTTGTTTTTGTTGGTATCACTCCATGGAAAAATCCGTGGAGGCATTTTTTTATTAGTTGTAAGAATGGCTTCATCCGTTTTGCAAAGGAACTCCCAATATATGATAGACCTACATGGCTTATAATAGGCCTATATCTGGATTCATTTTACACAAATACATTCGTTCTCGCACTTCATACATGTGCCGACGGAGTCGCCGTTTCTCCTTTCTCCACTTTCTGTGCGTACGCATGGGTCAGAGTTTGCGTGGAGGACCGCACATCTTCCCGTCAAGTTTGGTTTTTATAAATCCCAATGTTTGCGTAGAAATTGGCGTGCGCCCTCTTCTGGGTGTACGCCACGTTTATAAATGAGGCCCCTGGTCGTATTTGGTACCTGCAACTTAAAGTACTTTTAATTTTCTGTTTTACACAAGGTGCTTTTAACGTTTGATTTATGGACTGAGGGGCCATGTCAACAGGAAGTGCTTCTCTGATAATCTGTGTGTGTGTGTGTGTGTGTGTGTGTGTGTGTGTGTGTGTGTGTGTGTGTGTGTGTGTGTGTGTGTGTGTGTGTGTGTGTGTGTGTGTGTGTGTGTGTGTGTGTGTGTTGGAAATTATTTCCAGAGCACTCTGACCTGTATAAAGCACCCAGAGAAGTGTTAATAATGTTAATAGTATTGGCCTCTGTCTCGGTTGTCTGTGCCTAAGTACCATTGTCTGGCCAGTGCATAAATGTCCTGTTGACACAAACATTGTAACAGATAATGACTAGAATATATATTCATGCATTTCTCTCATTGCATTTCTCTCTCTCTCTCTGTCTTCCGAGCTTTCTCCACGTCGTCCTCTACTTTTAAAATCCCGTGAAAGGGTTTTTACTGGGAGTTTTTTCTCAGTGGAGCTAAGGGTAGAGGGCGTCATACTGCACTGAATGTAAAGCCCACCGAGGCAAATGTCTATTTGTGATATTGGGCTATACAAATAAAACTGATTTGATTTGATTTGTCTCCATGACCGCGGCAGTAGGAAGCAGGAAGCTACTGTGGTGGCATGACTACAGGTAAGGGTTGTCAAATAACTAGAAGCAATTAATGTAAAAAAAGAAGAAATAATTAACGCGTTATGCTCCGACTTGAATTATTCGCCATTAACAAGTTAAAGCAGCTCCGAGTAACATTTCAATATCTTTTAAACAGCCTCATGTTTCCTTTGATAATCATAAATTACCTTTAACAGTAAACGAGACCATCAGTGCAAAGAAAGACGTTTTTATATAGTTTTTATTACTGCATTTGGTCTGGTCGCACACCCAGTCCGATTTTCGGTTCACGCGTGCATGCTCTATGGTCACATATCCGTATTGGTTGCAGATTTCAGTGTGGCGCAGCAACGTGATTTGAGAAGCCTATATGGCTCCAGGTGAGGGAAGGGGAGCGGGAGCCTTGTTTGAGACAGATATTTGTCGTCATAATGACCGATAACGGGGCTGAACCGGGCTGAACCATCAAAGAAAAAAAAGAAAATGCAATGAAGAAAAGCTAAAAGGGAGAGTGATAGGCGGGCGGGAGGGCGTTGCCAAGCAACGTATACACAATTTCACGGTAGCGAACTAGACTGCATTGTTTACTCCTAAATGAATGAGCGGTAGCCTACTAAAACAAAGTTTACTTTGCCTCACCAGCATCATCAGATGACCATTATTCATCTGAAATAGTCATTATTTACAAAAACATAAACACATTACCTCATCGTGATCCATACTAACTGCCGTCTCTCGTTCATTCGCTTTGTGTGAGGACACGTAATCTTTCAGCTCCGTGAGAGGTGACACTGCATCAACTCATTGCAATCAGGTGTGTGTAGCACTGACTGGCATTAGTTGATGCTGTGTCACTAACCACTCTCACGGAGCCGAAAAGAGTCCGGTGCCCTCACACTTTCAACACACGGACATGCACTATATTGCTTCCTGATCATTTGAATCTTGCACGCCTGGCACGAGCTAGAAAACACCGTCACGACAGCTGGCGTCGTAAAAATACTACCGCTTTTGTCCAAAGGGGACGCCAACGTGCCATGTTACTCGTAGTGGCTTTAACGCTAACAATCCTATCTTTGTATTCAAATTTCTGAAGGTCAGATAAAATGGTGGTTTGAATTAGACACAGTGATGGCAATAGACCAAATAACAGAGTGAAGATCATTGTGATCTACAGCCCACCAGATGAACTTTATGTTCTGACTGTATTATTGTCTTCCCTACCCAGGAGTCATTCACCCTTCCCTCTACCTCTTCACATTCTCTCCCTTTGGATTGTGTTTTTAGGAGGCCAGCAGTGAGGTCATGTCAGATGGGCTGATCTTCAGTGGTTGGTCTGATACTAAAGAGGAAAAACAAACAGCAGGATTCCTGGACATGGGCTGGGCTCGGTCTCTCTCTCTCTCTCTCTCTCTCTCTCTCTCTCTCTCTCTCTCTCTCTCTCTCTCTCTCAATTCAGTTCAATTTAATTTAATTGAAAGGCACTTTATTGGCATGCAAGTTTCAATATCAATGTTGCCAAAGCATCTTGTATCTTGTATGTCTTATTTAAACATATAAACGTATATCTTATATTATATTCAGTGTGTGTTTGTGTGTGTATTTTTGTAATTTTCTATCTATTATGTTCTCTCTCTCTCTCTCTCACTCTAGTCTTCTCACTTTGCACTCTCCCCCTGTCACCCACAGGGAGTGTGTAGCGCTGTGATGCTAAGTGACAGCATGCTTGCCTGCTCACTTCCCACACATGCCTGTATACGCCGCACCATGCTGTCCCCCATGGCCATCACTGTGCTCAGATAGCAGGGCTGCCAGAGCCGCTATCCAGAAAAAAATATGCTCAGGGTATTGTTACAACTCCTGGTGTGTATTCAGACACAACAACAGAGACTAAAAAAAAAAGGCGGATACCCATCACAATACATGGCTTACAATATGATATGTCATGATACATTGCGATACAATGTATATTGCGATATTCCACATAGTTCAATGAAAATGTGAAAACAGAACTGAAATACAAGTTGCTTTGTAAGATCTGGGTGGTCATCACATACATCACATCATGTTATATTTATAATTACGCGCATTCGTTAATTCAATAGTTGTACTGCGACAACTACATCGAGCGGAGGTTGTAGTTCACGACAAGTTTAAAACCTGAATTGTTTTTCTCTAAAACATGGATACTGGAGCTGATGATGTGATCCAGATATCACGGGTAAATAAATAACACTATATATATACAGTCATGTGAAAAAATTAGGACACCCCATTAAATATTCAGTTATTCATTAAGAAATGTTCCCATATCGATGTCTAATCTTGTTTTTATTAATCTCTGGAAAAGAAAGTGAACTAATTGCAGTTAAACAGCAAAAAATAACATTGTTTTACTGATTAAACAAAATATATCAACATAAATGAGGAAAAAGTTAGGACACCCTGCCCCCTAATACCTAGTGTTACCCCCTTTGGCTGAAATAACTTCAGTAAGACGCTTCTTGTAACCCTCTACCAGTCTCTGACTTCGGTCTGAGGAAAGTTTGCCCCACTCCTCAATGCAGAATGCTTTAACCTGTGTGATGTTTGAGGGGTTTCAAGTCACACAGCATCTCAATGGGATTAAGATCTGGGCTTTGACTGGGCCATTCCAGGACTCACCAATTCTTAGTTTTCAGCCAGTCCTTGGTGGATTTACTGGTATGTTTAGGGTCATTGTCATGATGCAGGGTCCAGTTCCGCTTCAGCTTAAATTTTCTTACAGATGGTCTCACATGTATCCCTCTGATACACTGTAGAATTCATGATGGATTCTATGATGGTGAGCTGGCCAGGTCCTGCTGCAGCAAAGCATCCCTAAACCATGACACTTCCACCTCCAAACTTCACAGTTGGTATGAGGTTCTTTTCCTGGAACTCTGTATTTGGTTTGCGCCAAACATGTCATATTTCCTACAAATAATTCAATTTTAGACTCATCTGTCCAAAGAACATTATTCCAGAAGTCCTGTTCTTTGTCCACGTTCTCTCTGGCAAACTTCAGTCTGGCCTTAATGTTTCTCTTGGAGAGTAAAGGTTACCTCCTTGCACACCTCCTGGGAAAGTTAAACTTGTGCAATCTCTTTCTGATTGTAGAGGCATGCACTTTCACATCAACAGTGGCCAGAGCCTGCTGTAGGTCCCGCGATGGAATTCTAGGGGTTTTGGAGACTTATTTTTGAACTTGCTTGGAAGGCCAGACCTGGGCATGTTGGCAGTTGCTTTGAATGTCCTCCACTTGTACACTTTTTTTCCGGACAGTGGAATGGCTGATTTCAAAATCTTTTGAGATCATTTTAAATCCCTTACCAGATTCATGAGCTCCAAGAATCTTCTTTCTGAAGGCCTCACACAGGTCTTTTGATCTCACCATGTTGTTCACTCTCACATCAACAGTCAGGAGCACACAAATAGGCCAAACCTCCTTCAAAATGCTCAGTAACAATGTTCTTATCATGTGTACCTGATCTGAAACATTTGTGTGTGATTTCAGACATTTTAAGTGGAACAAATGTTGGGGTGTCCTAATTTATTCCTCAACATAATTTGCATGTTTATTTTATTACATTTTACAGAAAGTTTTAAACAGTATTTTCTTCAGTTTTTCTTAATTATGTATATTCCTGGAATTTCTCAGTTTTTTAAAAAGTGATATTAAATATCCATACGTCTAAATATGTTAAAAAACACACATGTTTTCAAGGGGTGTCCTAATTTTTTCACATGACTGTATATATATATATATTGATATTTTAGCACAACCCTAATAATGTGAATAACCTGCTGGAGCTTCTGAGGTTATCTTGAGATCTTGTTGGGATCTGTAGTTAAATAATTAAAAACATAGCATGCAAAGAGATCATTTCAAAAGAATGAACTTCAGGGCAAGTTAAGGGGAGTAGCACAGGGTTAGGGAGTATTGTTTCCGTATGGCTTTATCAGCAGGCAGGACGGGCCAAGGAGGAAGAATTTTTTTTTTACTTTCCAGTTGTTGGGCAACTATCTAATACAGAGCTATGTCTACAGGGTGCTTGTTGTGTGATCTCTTTTGATTTTTTCACTTGCTCAATTCGTCCCTCGCACAGGGCCAGACAAAGAAGCAGCTTTACAGAGGCCCTGGAGCTGCCTGTCTACACAGACACTTTCCCCCTGGAAGCACATGCTTCTCCTGGGGGTAGAGGCAGACCTGTGTTCCTGTGTGCTCTGTGTCGACATGGCCTGTGTCTGCGTTCTTGACACCGGCGGTTGTAAATGCTCATCCAAGTGTGTCCTTTTTGCATTACACATGTAGCATGCAAAAGAGAGTATTTTTCTGTTTGTTTGTCTGGGTATTTGGGAGCAGCAAGCCCCCCTCTCTCTCTCTCTCTCCCTGCCTCTATTACAGCTACAGCAGGCCAGATGTTCCACCTGAAGCTACGATGTCTCAGCCCTGCTCCAATCTTCAATTAAAGCTGCTGGCACGAAAAAAGAGCCAAGTACGAAGGAGAAAAACACCCAGCTCTCCTGCAAAAAAAAACTCTCTCTCCACTTCCTTAAAAGCAATGGTTGAATTGCTTCAATCCTTAAGCTCTCAGGACCTTATACATTACATTACATTTTATTTAGCTCACGCTTTTATCCAAAGCAACTTCCATTAAGAAGTATGAAGTATTAAGTTCTGTACTGTTAAATGCAACACAAGCATCTTAGAAAATACAATCAAGGCAAATGGTAAGAGTAGAGAGAAAAGAAAGCATTATTTATTAGTTTTTTTAAGAAAATACGAGAACTGATCTGTCTGCTATATACAGTACACTGTGTGCACAATTATTAGGCAAATTGCATTTTTGAGGATTAATTTTATTATTGAACAACTACAGTGCTCTCGGTCAATCCAAAATGTTAATGAACCTAAACCTGAATGTTAACGAAAGTAAAAGTGAGGTTTTGTCTTTCTTACGAGAATATGTTTTGCTATTATTAGGCAACTATTAGTATGCAGAATTATTATGCAACTAAAAAATAAATAAAAAATGTTCCCATCTCACTTGTTTATTTTCATCTGTTAAAGTGAGAATAATAAAACAACTCAAAATTTACAAATAAAAATTTCCGACAAAAAAAAAACAGTGACCAATATAGCCACCCTTCTTTTCAATAACTGTCACAAGCCTTCCATTCATGGAGTCTGTCAGTTTCATCTTTAAAGGCAACTATTAGTATCTTTAAAGATGAGCTAGTTGGACCTTTTCGGGTTGAAGATGGCCTCAAAATCAACTCCCAAACCTGTAGCACTGTAGTTGTTCAATAATAAAATGAATCCTCAAAAATACAACTTGCCTAATAATTGTGCACACAGTGTAGTCTTCCACTATGAGTTACTCTGCTGCACGCACCGAGAGGCAGTGGCCCCGCATGGCACCACACACTGAATGATTCCTCTCTTCCTGTCCGCAGGCTGTGTATTGGCCAGCACAACAAAAGGCCATTTCCTGCTCTCCACACAGACACACGCGCACACACACGCACGCACGCGCACAAACACACACGCACATTAGGGTTGAAGCTGACTCTTTTTGACGGCCAGATAATATAGGCCCAATTCCCATCTAGGCAGCAGCAGGACATCTTGTTACTAAACTGCCTTCAAACATGCTGAAATGAGGCATAAAGTGGACGGAGATTATTTTACCTCAACGGGCGAAGCCCCTCCGGCACTTGAATGGACTTACATATGGTTCGTTCCACTAATACTGTGACAATAGTGCCGCGAAAAGTCCAGTCGCCCGAAGAAGAGAAGGACGGAGAAGGATAACTTTGCTAACAGAGAAGCTTGCTAACAACATCAGATGTAGGCTACACAAACGAAAACAAGTCAACGTGAATGAAGTAGGCTAGATCATCTATTGTAGCACAGACTTGAGACACTTAGTCTGGAAGAGAAATTGGAGGTAAAACGGCTTGGTGTCCACTAGCCAAAAGCGAACTGTGGATATAAAGTGGTCGCTGGCAAAAGTGAACTGTGGATATAATGTGGAGTGGTAGCCTATGCTAAAGAAGGCTAACGGCTATCGATCATAAGAAGGCACTCTTCTGCTTCCCTTGTTTGCTGTTTGGTGGAGAAGGTATTTGGTCGAGGACGGGATACAAGAATTTAAAACGCCTTTCTGAGAGGATAAGATGAGAGCAGCATAAGTCAACTCAGCTGGATAATAGTGGAATTGGGTCTATATGCTGGACGGGTCAACGTCGCTGTCCATATTGACGGGCCGCCTTTCTCTTGCTTTGGTGAGTCAATTGAAATAATGCTATTCTGTTTTGCTATCGATTGAAACTGATATTGAATATGGTGTCGGAGTGTCAGTAGCATTGTGTTGTTGTCTAGAATGGATGTGTGTGCTGCTGGTTGTGCTTATGTTGTGGGCGATCATCAGCAATATTGTTGCTGTTGTTGCCGATGCCATCGGAGTGTAGTGAAGAGTGAGAGCTTTTTTATATATGTAATATATAGTATTACTTTGAAAACTAAAGAGTTATCTGTGACTTTATATGCCTGCCTTTATCTTTATCTAATTTTGTGTTTATAAAATCGCCAGAATGCGAGAAACAGTGTCTTTGAAGCTCTAATTTTTTCTGGGAGGGACTCCCAGACCCCCCTCTTTCTTGTGAGCCCCACCTGTTCTTTACACCTAGAAACACCACTGTGCACATGGACTGTTAGATGATTGACAGCAGCCGGGCAGCTTGAGGAGATTGTTTGACACAGACATCTGCTGACGACAAGAGAAGGATCGGTGCTTTGTACACATAGCTGGCGTCAGTGAACAGTTCTTTCTTTTGAGCTTTCACAACTACACTGAAGGATCTCTCTTCCCTATCACACTACTGGACGTAATAGGACTGGACTGGTGGCTCAAGGGAGCTGGAGACAGGGCTATTCTAACCAGCGGACTAGGTGAGCATAGCTACACTTGGCCTTTGTCTCATCAGCTCTCAGTTTGCATTTTCTTTGGTTCTTTTCGTTGTGTTGCAGTATAGCAGCAGTCCGAATACTGGGCTTGTGGCGGCTGCAGTATTACAATGACATGTATCATGTAAAAGCACGGCCTACCAAGTGGATGAATGAATCCTTGCAAGGAAGCTGTCGAAGTTAAAAAATATCACACTATTTTTAGTTATTTAGTTTGATGCTCTTCGGCCAACCAAAGGTGTCTGTATCCAGTATGTGTGTGAGAGGGCAACAGGGAACCTTTGTGTCTGTATGAGACAGATGTAACAAAAGCTCCTCAACTGAAGGGAGGAAATGGGAACACCACAGTGGTGAAATGAAATGTAAGAAATCACATGCAACTAGCTGGGTGATAAAAACAGCACTGATACATTCACAATAACATCCACGATTTTAAGTTTAAGACACAATCCCAAAACATATATCAGTAATATAAAGAAATAACAATAAAATATAAATTGAATTTCAGTTTTCTTGACAAATCACCATACTCATTTAACTGAATGATTGATTTTGTCCAGTAATTTGATCATCTGTCTGTAGCATTGTACGAATCTGTCTGGTATATACAATAGAAGAGTAGCAATGATGTGTGTGAACATGCAACCATGAAGGCATAGAGAGATAGCTACAGAAACACACTACAGATACAGATTTAGACAGAACATCACAAACACAAACACACACACACACACACACAGCGCCAGGACTTCATTTGGAACCCATTTTCAAACACAGCCATTTGGACAGGGGTCTGGTTGAGGAGGTTAAAAAAGGATCCTGAGAGAAGAATACGCAAGAGAAAAAGGATGCTAAATGATTCCATGTTCCAATGACTTCCAGATTCATGAGCCAATGCAATGCTCCATGATGTTTCACTTTACCTCCTCCCTGCCTGGATGCCTTCGCACGCACTCACCTCCTCCTGTCTGTACGGAGGGAACCGAGCTCCCCACAGACCCACAGCCAGCCTCGCTCGCTCAACGGATCACATCAACGCAGGAAACACAGATAAACACACATTAATTGCTCACAGACCAGACAGACTTGGGAGATGGCGAGTTTGTGTGTGTGTGTGTGTGTGTGTGTGTGTGTGTGTGTAAGGCAAAGGTTCAGAGACAGGATGCTAGCTGGGGCCTGTTTTACATGTGCACCCTGGACGACCGAGTGATCGTCAGAGAGTAGTTTAATCCCAACACGCACACACACACACACACACACACACACACACACACACACACACACACACACACACGTGTGTATGAAAAAAAGACCAGGAATCGCTTGGTCACTTGAGGAAAGACAATATGTTTTATAATAGGAAGTATGTTTGCAGTTATGATCCGTTAAGCTGTAGGTTGTGTCACATATTAAATAGTGGACAAAGTCGTCCATCTCCGACTAGATAGAAGAGGCATATGCAGACAGAAACCCATGACTTTGTAGCTATAGTAACCCTGATGGCTGGTAGTGTACATAGCCATAGCCGTGCTGTTTATCACAGTTAATTGTTGTTTATGGTGCAAGCTTTCCAGTGCCTGTCTGTCTGTCTGTCATTCATTTACTGTTAAAGCAGGAGTGAGCGATAAATGTATGTTAATATAAGTGTTAACTTGCTGTATATCGATCAGCTTTATAGATTGCTCTGCTCTTGCTTTTAAACAAAAGAACTGGAGAATGATTTATTCTGATGATGGCGAGGCTAAAAGTATTCTATAACGTATCACTGCAGACACCCAAATAATATCATGGCAATCCATCCAGTAGTTATCCAGATATTAGATCTGATACAGGAAAAGTTCAACATATAGACCAAATCTGAAAATTATGTCATGAATAAATGTGTACTGGGTTCTAACTTTTATATGTCACAATGACATGCCAAGCCAGTCTTAGCCTGGGTGACAAATGTTGGCTTACTTGCGATGTAAGTATAAGTATATTTTCTCTTCTTTTTTTCCAATTGTATTTTTATATCTGGATGTTGGATTGCTAATTGATGGTTAGCCCTGATGTGTGAGATATGCCATGTATTTGTTCTGTGAGAATGAATGAATGAATGAATGAATAAATAAATAAAACAGTCAAAGAAAAGGTATAAGCATCAAAATCCATTTTGTGGAGCCCTGGCGTTGTCTTTTCCCCTATGGCAGAGGATTAGTCAGCATGGGACCAGACAAAGATAATGACCTCCCAGCTATAACACTCATGATTCTAGAGAATGGAGAGGAACCCCTGCTCACTCTGGGACACATTACCACATCCACACAGGGGCTCTTATGGGTGAGCGGCCCATTACAAACTTTAAAAAACATGCCCTGAAAAATATGCAGCATCATCCCATTTATCCATGCTCCTGAGCGACGGCCATTACTGTGGATTGATAGGAGGTGGGTCCGCATCCCTTAGAGAGGGGTGGAGAGAGTGCAAATTATTGATCGTAACCCGTGAACTACATGTGTAGCATTGACAGGGGAAATGCATCAGCGGAGAAGGGGATGGAGAGGGCCGTATAAAGGAGAGGAAGGGTGAGATATGTTGTACTACTTGGCCTCTGACTCAGGTCGTTTTCTGCATCATTCATTTTCCACAAAACAACAAAGCATCACAACACACACACGTTCTGCATGCTCCCTGACACACATAACACAAGGGGTCTCCACACATTACATTTGCCTTTAAATAATTAATATTATACATTTACATATGAGTTTATGTTCACATTTTACTGTTAAGGATTCCACACAATTATTAGTAATTATCAATCACAGGAAAACAGCTGTTCATTTCAACAGGTCACTTCAACTATGCGTCTGTTAATCTGGGGCCGGTTTCCCGAAGCCTTCTTAGAGCCTTCTTAACGCTACGTCATTCGTAACCCCTACGTAGAGTTCCTACTTAACATTTCGCCTGTTTCCCGAAACGTTCTTTGCTACGAATCTCTTTCGTACGTCCTACGTTGGTAAGGTTGGTCTGGAGCGCCCTCGGAGCCTTCTTAGATCTACCGTAGGGGTGTTTCAGCTCTCACTTGTGTCATTTAACTAATAAATCTGACTGTATTTCATATCAAACGGACACAGCGATGACTGTATTTAATAACAAACTGTTAAAAACGATCCAACTGTATTGTATATCACGTAGCCTATATTTAAAGTAGGCTATTTGATATTTTAGCAGAATACCATTCACAAAGTGTTCAAACTATATGAACAAGTACTTTTTAGTCATCTAACTGACTTGCATTAACTGAATGGATGCGATGTCCGTCAATATGAAAATACTTTATACGTGATACACTATAGCCTGCAGTCGGATCGTTTTTATCAGTTTGATATTTCATACAGTCATTGCTGTGTCCCTTTGATATGAAATACAGTCAGATGTATAAGTTTAATGACACAAGTGAAAGTCCCTACGATCGGTGTGGCATCGCCAGAGATACAGACCCCCACATATCCTTCCGTTAAAGCACCATGCACCATGCGTAAAACGGACACAAGTGACATCCCTGTTGCGCATGGAACTGCCACATATTCGTGAAGAAAATAATTGCTGGAAACAATCTTAATCTTAATCTCCTCCGCTGTTTCTATATTTTCTATATATTTTTTAAAATCAGTATAGGCTATGGTAGTATGTTGTCTCCGGGGCTGCAGCTGGATACTATTGAGAACCTCCGAACTGTGTTCCACACGGCTCGTCTGGCTCAGCTGACAGCAGCCGGGCAGAGTTTGTCGGATCCTCCGGCTCAAAAACATGTAAACGTGTGAAAAAAATTATTAATAATCAATTAAAGCTTACCTTAAAATAAGTGTGCCATGTTAATGTTTATTGTATTTAGGATTTTAGCTCATTTGGACGCTGTTTTGTTCGTCTGTTTTTATTGATATAGGCTATTGGCGATATTATATCTACTTTCAGTTTCCTTACTGACCCACCACGAAACGTGATTAGTGTTCTTAAAGATACTTAGATTATAAAACAAGAGGTCCAAAACACAGATGATGGTTAAACAAACTAATTTATGACTTTATATTACACTAGAAATGCACGGGTAGATTTGATTACGCAGCATAAAGAGAACGCTGGCACTTCTAGTGTTAAATACATGTTTCTGCCTTGAAGAATTTCTAGCAATCTTTTATTCGCAAAGACTGCAATACGTTTTATAATATAGCCTAGTGTTGTCATGCAGCTGCGCATGAAATGAGCAGGAAATGGAAAATCGAACTCTGAGCAATCGATTTCAGCAGTGTACGAACTACGTAAGGAGTGCTTCTCCTAAGAGACCGTTCGGGAACCACGACTACAGAGGTAAACAACTTTGGTAAGTCATAACGTAGGAGTCTTCGTAGCTCGCTAAGAGAGGACGTTATCGGGAAACCAGCCCCAGGACAGTTAATCTGTTTCAATATACAGCCTTAAAAATCACATCAGTGCGACTGGTGATTATTTGTAATGATTTACACCTGTCCCGTTACTTAGTGTGTTTTCTTGACACCATTTCATTCTGACAGGCTTGTGTGTAGAAGTGTATTGTATAGCTAGAAGGAAAGGAAGAAGGGTGACATAAAGGCATCAAAGCAGCCCTCTCCACCCCACCACCTCTTAGGGGGTCAACTCAAAGAGATGAGTGAACCATAGAACACTTGAATCCAGGTTAACGGCAGCTTGGGACATGGAAGGTTCCGTTCATATAATGCATGAGCACATTCTAAAATGGACACGGTTCAGTAGAAGGCTTTTTGCAGCTTTATATGCATCAATATGTGTTAAATCATGCCATATTTTATACTTATGAGTGCATCAAATTATCTTTCACTTACTACCGAATTAAAATCGAACATACAGGGGAAGTGGTAATTATGTCTGGGTGAAAATGAAGTATGACCATATGATTCATGTCGTGACAATGTGGTGATATTGGGATATCAACTAATACTGTATAGATTAACAGTTGTAAAACAATGAACTGAAAGAGAAGTTTCAAATCACCAGAATAATTCTAAAAGTCAAATCCGTTCCCTAACCTGAGAACAAGTCTCTTAGATCATTATCATGTCTGTTTTTCTTTTTTTTTTTTTTTTAACCCTTAGGGCCCGTTGGTCCATTTTACGGACATTTCATTTTTCTTTTTTTGGATAATTTTGGCTGTGTTCATGCATATGGCATGAAAACTGGTAAGGAAGTGTATTTTTATATGATAATGTTATTTCCAGCTCAGCTCCTACAGTAAGGCTAAAATACACTGTATACAAACAAGAGTTACATTCAGACTGCTAAGGTCCATAAAACGTCCATTAACACCCATTCAAACACCATTTTTTCAACACACTGCCATTAAAGCATAATTGATGCATTTTTTTATATCTGGGTGTCAATCTGGGCTTCTACCTTGGAATTGATCATTTTTACTACTCTCCACCATGTTACGTCATTATGACCATATTTGGCATATGGAGAAAAAACAGGCTATTTCCACTAGATAGCACTGTCACAATCCCCCCTTCCTCTCCCTTTAGCTTTAACCCTGAGGAGTGTGTGTGTGTGTGTGTGTGTGTGTGTGTGTGTGTGTGTGTGTGCACGTGTGTACGTGTGTGTGTGTGTGTGTGTGTGTGTGTGTGTGTGTGTGTGTGTGTGTGTGTGTATCCATGACCTATGACATTATGAGCAAAAGGCTAGTGGTTTTCAAGTGGCACTGTTTTCATTTACTCTGAATCCTCCTCCAGAGCTGGGATGTTTCCTCTGACTTTCAGTAGTGGAGAATTCAGTTGGCCCCACCAACACCCATACACAGAGATATACTCCTGCAGCCACTGGAATGGTACAGGGACCCACCTGTTACGCGTTAATGGAGGTTTCAGACACAGTGGTTGCGTTCCGAATCTCATACTCTTTCTTTTTTCTATTCTACATACTACATCCGACGATAAAAATAATCTAGTTAGGATGCAGTAGGCATACTATTGGGACATACTTTACTCTCTTATTTCATCATAACATTGCGCCTTGATCTTGCCTCTTGCTTTTATATCCGTCGCATCCCCGTTTGTTTTCATATGGAGGCTTCGTCGATGTTACGTCACTTCACGTGCGCACTGGATTGTGGGTCAGAATCGCCCAAATAGGATGCACTTTTCAACACTAACAATCTTGGCCGCATGAAGTAGGACATCCGGGTACTTCTAACCATCCTAAATCTGGCCATAAGAATCGGGACATCCTAAATCTTTTTTCTACATACTATATAGTAGAAAGTATGCGATTCGGAACGCAACCATTGTCTGTGTCAGATTCCTATTACTCGCTATCAGAATCAGACTCCATCACTGTTTCCAAAGCTTTATGTACTTCTTGTGTAAAGGCTCCCTCCATATTGCCAGGTAAGAAATAACTAGTTCCACAGTTTGCTTTGTATAAACTCTGGTTTCAATGGCAGCTGTGTAAACAGCTCAACGACTTGTTATGTGTCTCTGACGGCTGCACCTTTGATGTGATTGAAGATGGCCCATGTTTTAACTTATTTGAAGCAGTGCACTGCACATGCTTGTGTGTATGGACCTCAGGTAGGTGTGTGTGCTGTGCATTTATACAAAGTCATCTTTAGAGGGATTTTGAACCTCTGCATGAAAAACTACACATGGAACAGAGTGAATGAAAACAGTGCCACTTGAAAACCACTAGCCTTTTGCTCATAATGTCTAGGTCATGGGGATACACACACACACACAGTCTCTCTCATACACACAACTTTATTTAGCCAATGATGTCCCTGTTACACTGTTCTTGGCCCGTTCACTGTTCACTGTTCACTTCTGGATAACAACAAAAAGAGTGGAAAATGTGCATGGACTGCAGGTGAGGTTCTTTTCCTAACACAAAAATTCAATTTATGATTAGTACTGATGTTGGTTTAAAATTCAAGCCTAAAAAAGTTGGAAAAATATCGATGTATAATATTTTTTATAGCTACCTTTTTCAAAAGTCCATTTTACGTACCTTAGCGGTATGAGTGTCAGTTTATTACACTGTACAAAAAATAATAATGCCTAAATATCTGTGTTGCTGCTCAGCATTGACATATCCCAGGCCTAATAATTCAATACAAAAAAAATTAGTTTGCATGTAGTCTATTGAAAATAATAAACATTTTCAGTTTTTTCCTCCAAAATACGATGTCATCATGACCAAAACCTGGCAATTAAAGGGTTAACATCTTTTAAAATTCATGGCTATTTTATATTAATAGTTAGGGCAGATGTAGGGGAAAACAATTGGCAAAAAAAAGTTAAAAAAAAGATTGTATAACATTTTTTATAGCTACCTCAATGAAATGTCCATTTTACGGACCTTAGCGGTACGAGTGTGAGTATTTGACACTGCACAAAAAATAATAATGCCTGAAAATCAGTTTTGCTGCTCATCATTGACACATCACAGGCCTAATAATTCAACACAAAAAAAATGAGTTTGCATGTAGTATATTGAAAATATTTCAGTTTTTCAGTTTTTTTCATCTAAAATACGATGGCATCATGACCAAAACCTGGTATTTAAAGGGTTAACATCTTTTAAAATTCATGAATATTTTATATTAATAGTTAGGGCAGATGTAGGGGAAAAGAATTGGCAAAAAAAAAGTAGAAAAAAATTAATGTATAATATTTTTTATAGCTACCTCAATGAAATGTCCATTTTACGGACCTTAGCGGTACGAGTGTGAGTATTTGACACTGCACAAAAAATAATAATGCCTGAAAATCAGTTTTGCTGCTCATCATTGACACATCACAGGCCTAATAATTCAACACAAAAAAAATTAGTTTGCATGTAGTATATTGAAAATATTTCAGTTTTTCAGTTTTTTTCATCTAAAATACGATGGCATCATGACCAAAACCTGGCATTTAAAGGGTTAACATCTTTTAAAATTCATGAATATTTTATATTAATAGTTAGGGCAGATGTAGGGGAAAAGAATTGGCAAAAAAAAAGTAGAAAAAAATTAATGTATAATATTTTTTATAGCTACCTCAAGGAAATGTCCATTTTACGGACCTTAGCGGTACGAGTGTGAGTATTTGACACTGCACAAAAAATAATAATGCCTGAAAATCAGTTTTGCTGCTCATCATTGACACATCACAGGCCTAATAATTCAACACAAAAAAAATTAGTTTGCATGTAGTATATTGAAAATATTTCAGTTTTTCAGTTTTTTTCATCTAAAATACGATGGCATCATGACCAAAACCTGGCATTTAAAGGGTTAACATCTTTTAAAATTCACGACTATTTTATATTAATAGTTAGGGCAGATGTGGGGGAAAAGAATTGGCAAAAAAAAAGTAGAAAAAAAATAATGTATAATATTTTTTATAGCTACCTCAATGAAATGTCCATTTTACGGACCTTAGCGGTACAAGTGTGCCTAATATTATAACGGGCCCTAAGGGTTCTATTTCTTTGTTTTGCTTTTGTTTGTTTGTTATTTATTCATCTATTTTTTTATTGCATGTTCGAAATAAAGACAATCAATCAATTATATTTGGATGTAAAGCATCTGCTCAGACCCTGTACGCACCTGTTGATAGCACACTGTGTGTCAAAAAAAGGCGAATTTAGTAACTGAAGACCATCAAAAGAATTTCATTTTCGACTGCAATATTTGTATCCTCATTATACCCGGTTAGCTCTGAAGTGTGACATTCAGACACATGGGATATCTGCTTTACACAGAAGAGACAGCCGTGGCCACACACACACACACACACACACACACACACACACACACACACACACACACACACACACACACACACACACACACACACACACACACACACACACACACACACACACACACACACACACACACACACACACACACACACACACACACACACACACACACACACAGTGAACACGCCGCTTCAACCTCCTACACTAACAAGCTTGTGAGTCCATCCCCGCAGAGTGGCATATTTTTTCTATAGAAATGACTGTTGTGTGCATGGGGGTTGTGTAGGGACGGCCCTGCATAGTGCCAATGTGCCACTGTATAATAAGCACTACTTATTTTAGATTCATTATCGCCAACCAGTGCCCCTGCATCACAGAACATTTCAGCAAATTGGCTCTGAGATAGACAGTAATAAGAGAGTATAAGAAAGACAGGCAGTGAGTGTGAGTGTGTGTGTGTGTGTGTGTGTGTGTGTGTGTGTGTGTGTGTGTGTGTGTGTGTGTGTGTGTGTGTGTGTGTGTGTGTGTGTGTGTGTGTGTGTGTGTGTGTGTGTGTGTGTGTGTGTGTGTGTGTGTGTGTGTGTGTGTGTGTGTGTGTGTCACTGTGCCGACCTTAAACAGAGAAAAACAGACAACTCGTGTTGCCTAGCAGGGTACATGTCAGAGGTGTGTGGACTCTAATGATGTTTGTTTTCAGCATGACCTTCAAAAATGTAGCGTTTGTACAGTATGTAACATTGTTCAAAACGAATGTACATGCCATTTGGCCCTTTCTGCCCCTTTCTACATTACAGCTACTCTCACCAATGAATTGGTTGCTCTGCCTTTGTCCTTTAGAACTGGACAAAAAGGTTGACATAATGCTAAGCTACATGTCAGCCAATTAGGAAAGAAGAGAGTATGCAAGATTAAAAAAAATTATTAAATAAAAAAACAGAAGACAATAAAAACAGAGCTCTAGTGGTAAAACTTTCTCTGCTTTGCAAATGGCATACTCTGTCTGTTTTCTAATCTACATACTACAGCTGACCATAAAAAAGTATCTAGTTAGCATGTAGTAGGCATACAATTGGGACACACTTATACTTATTTATTTAATCTTAATATTGCGCCTTGATCTTCCCTCTTGCTTATATATCCGTCTCATCGCTGGTTGTTTTATCTGTTGATGTGACTTCTGGTGCGCACAGGATTTCCACACTAAAAACCTCGACTGGATGTAGTAGGACATCCGGGCATTTTTTAAGCATGCTAAATCTGACCACAAGAATGGGGACATCCTAAATCTTTTCCTACCATACTAGCAGAAATTATGGGGATTGGAACACAGGGTATGTCTTGAAATGAGATATTCCTCTAAAGGGTCTAAAGAATTCTCCTTAGCTTGCAGCAGAGGGTGCCAGTACATCACAAACATACCATATGAATGGCCACATATTCAGCAGAAAACTCCAGTCAAGTTTTACTAACCTAAAAAACACCAAACAAAGAAAATTCCTTTTGCTCAGGATTTAATATTCCCATCCACTACACTGTGTGTGTGGACTGCACATGATCTAGACATGCTGGCTTTACTCCAAGGAAACCATATAGTGGTGTTTGAAATGGTGACTAATAATCAACTCATGATCACTGACAAGTCATTTTAGTTCAAATTCAACTTTGTGACGGTAATTGGCGGGGGCTTCCATACATGAAAAGACGTCAAATAACTTCCCCGCAGCTTAGAACATATTCATTATGAGCTTAGGGTTTGCAAGAGTGTTTCTGCACTGCACAGTATAGGCAGAAAGAGTATACACTGAGGTGAATAGAATATTTAATTTGGAACACTCTTAGGCTACATTTATACGACAAAGGTCTCGCTAAAAAATGTAAAGGTTTTCTCCGCTGATCACAGTAATGGTGCAGATGAGACACCGTGCAACAGATCTATACAGGAGAGTTAATACATTTACAGAGATAACAACACAAACACAGCTTGGTAATCCGCTTCTCTGTTATGTTGTCTTCTAACTGGCATGGGGCTACTTTGACAGAAAATGTTATAGGCCTACGCATGTGTGGAGTGAAACCGTGGCGTCAGCGTTATCACAGGGAATGGCTTTGCTATTTACATGGTGATGCTGGAGTTCCATTTATAAAGAAAAAAATTGTATCAAAAGTTTACGTGTTCAGCCTCTCAACGTGCTTTTGTCGCATAAATGAACGGCTCAAAGCGGAAAGATAAGTTTGCCTTTATGTTAAAATCGTTACCGTATAAATATATAGACGTTTTCTGGAATATTGAACATTTTTAGTCCCTAAAAATCCCGTGGCAGACGATGCCCAGAGTCCGGGTAAATCACAGATGGCTCTTCCTCTCTGTCGTCCCTGGGGGGAGGGAAGGGGCAAGAGGAGAAGCAGGCTGATAGACTGCCACCCTCCTCAGCCCAAAGAGCTGGCACTCTACAGAGGAGAGAGGAGGCTGGCCTTACCCGAGGGTTTCCTCTGAGAAAACCCCTCTCCATCTGCTCATCTGGGCCAAATCTGACTGTAAACACATTTCACTATTTCCTTTTTATATACTCAACTGTATGTGAATCTGAGTTTGTGACGGGAATACAGCCTTTGTATGTTTATTGGGGTGGTAGGATGGCCTACAGGAAAGAGGGGTCGACCAGTAACCGTGAAGTTTGATCTCTGGACAGGGACAAGGGTGTTAGTAGTAAAACTAGTGGTGGCTGCTATTACATTTATGGTGCCCACCATCTCTAAACTGCTCCAGGGGTGCAGCCCAATGACCCCCTTCTGGAGAACTGCATGTTTGTGTTAGAGATGTAGGGGTTAGCAAAAACTTAATTTTGATTGCCATGTGTGTGACTTAAATTGTACATGTGTGTTAATTGACAGTAAATTACTTAACATACTGTAACAATGTTTATTTCAGAAAACACAATATCTACACATTTGTCTTAGGTGTGTGCCACTTAAATCAAGAATTGTCAAACTGAAACCAGGGGGGATGCTCCTGGTGTAGTGGTTAAAGCGGAACCAGAAAAGAATCCATTTCTTTTCAGGCAGTACATTGTTACTTTTATCTGTAACTGTGCACCTTCCTGTCCTGTGGTTGTAAGGTTAGAGGATGAATGGTGCTTCTTTAGCCCTGGATCCCCGGAGCCCATGTGCCTGGGCAAGAGGAGAGCTGGTTCAGATGGAGGCTTGGTCTGATGGAAGTAGTAGTAGCTCGAGGCTGAGCTCCAGGTAAAGCCACAATAACTCTTATCCACCTTCCCATTCAGATCTGTATGTATTGAAGTGGAGGTGCAGTGCCACGTTCACAGAGACAGTGTTGAATGTGAGACAAGCTTATTTTCTTTTTAAATGGAACAACAGTATCTTGCTGCAGGGTGTTTGCATTGTAAGTGCATGCACTGCCATGGAATGGAAAGAAGCTGTTGTGATGTAATCTCTCTCATATTTGGCTTAACTCTTTCTCTCTGCATCCTAACAGCTTGTTCAGAGGCACAGACATATCACTGACAGTAGGCAGAGAAAAACAACAGGATATTCTGGTCCTCTAGTCCCTCAATGCTGCTGTTTCCATGGTTCCATGGATCAGTCAAAGGGGAAATACAGGGCAGTATGTGCCGATATGTCAGGATCAGGCTACATTCCTTTATGTAAAAGTACATTATCAAACTCATTTTCACACATTGAGCACCGTAACAGAAAGTTAAGAGAAGGATTTTTGATTGTAAAACTTAGATCTTACCTGATGTTTCACACATCAGTAATCCTTTTTACATGATTCCAAAGTTTTCTTTTTTTATATAATTTGTTTGCCAAGGTATGTCTATATACCTTGCTCAGACTCGTATATGCATCCAATCTGTGATTACGTGACATAGTTTACAATAGGCTAAGGCATATCCATCCAATGTGCAGTAAGGAAGTAAAAGAGTTATCTTGAAATCCAATCTTCTGGCTAGAGATAGTCTACTACAGTGTACAAGCTATGAGCTAAATACTATTGCCACTGCGGCTGCACACCTCACACACACACACACACTTTCTGTTTGGCGTTCTGAGACGTTAAAAGGGTAGCGCATGTAAGAGGAAGGGGAGGAGTCTTCCGACAGAAACCACCATCAGCCCAATTTCAACTTTCTACGTCCGGTGAACCATAGGCTAGGGATAGCTCATTAGCATAATTTAAATCTGTTGCCAATACATATATCCTGTATATATATATATATCAAAGTTAAACTCTTTATTATTCATGCTTAAAATTGCTGTACTTTCAAGTAAATATCCATAGAAATGTCAAAACCCTTTCAATAAATGAATATCTTATTGCACAGTAGCCTACAGCTAACTTAGTTGCCGCCTGGAGTAAATTACCCTTGTTTGTTGCATCCAACAATGTTTTCATCTTATGCGTTCTTATCTTGCTGGTGTGTATTGCATTTGCAATATTGCTCTTTAGTTATGCAACTTTTTTTCTCACTACCCCAATATAGTCATAAAAGTTCACATTGGACTGGAGATGTAATTTCATACTTAATCTTGTGTCTTGGCTAGTTTTAGACCAAATACTAATACAAGATTTATCTCAAGCACCAGCGCTTTATTTTTCCATGCAAACTTTATGCAAAACAGTCCACATCACTCCATGTTTCACATTCTGATACGATTGCTCCAGACTTAATAGCTCAATTTGCAGTAGGTACAGCTTTCTTCCACACAGACAGGTTTGCGTTCTCTCCACTTCTATTTATTCATTTGTAAGATGTGTGTGTCAGAGATTTATTGTTGAATCGACTAAGGATCTGTTATGGAGTAGGTTAGTGAAACTGAAATCTGAAAAAAGTGTCCTAATGTGGACACACTGGTTCTGTGATAAATACTGTGGCCCTAATCAAAGCACAGGCTACAGATCTTCAGTTGATGTCAGCGGTCCAAAAGGATAAACCATTTTTATTTTTATTTTTTAAAGTTGTTAAAAAAGGGTAGTTATGTATATTCCCTGCCTGTTTTGCATTGGTGCATGATCAATTGTCAGATAATAGCCTATAACTAAGGGATGTATCATCATTTTTTGTGGCCTCTGTCAGTCTTGGTGAATATTTGTGATCACTATACATCTCATGGGTCTAGCATACATTGAGGGAAAATTAATTTGTGTTTTTGGTTTCTGACGGTGTTGACACAAAATAAGGAATGGCAAGGTAAAAAGCCCATTTTGATAAAAAGGATACAAGCTGGAAGGTTGTGTCAAAGCTTAGTTCAGTAGCTTAGTATACAGGTAATACTCATATTATTAGAATATCATGGAAAATTAATTGGAATTGAGGCAAGGATTCATGCAAAAGGGGCTCAAATCAAGTACTGAGTATAGATGATTATACTTTACTTTATAGAGGGCTGACATTTCTGTATTTAAAATCCCTTTTTTATTGATTTCATGAAATATTAAAATGTTCTGATATTTTGAATGTGGGGTTTTCACAAGCTGTAAAGGTGCCAACACACTGCAAAAAGTTCAATATTTTCAACTCCTGCGGCGGCCGCGCCGCGTGAAATACATTGACTTTCTATGTAAACTTGCCGCGCGGCGGTGTGCAGTGTGTTGGCACCTAAAGCCATAATAATCAAAATTATAACAAATCAAGGCTTGAAATATCTCACTTTGCTTGTAATGAGTCTATATAATATATTGTTTTCACCTTTTAAGTTGTATTACTGAAATAAATGAACTTTTGCACGATATTCAAATTTTTCGAGTTTCACCTGTATGTTGGATACATACTGTACATGTAATTTAACTTGCCTAAACATAGGGTTTGTATTATTTCAACATTGCACCCTGTTTTGTCCCACTTCTCAAGAATCACTGATACAATAGTCATATGAGAGGGCCCTTATCAGAAGCAGCAAAGCAGACATCCTGTATGAACATTATCCTCCATCATTACACTCCATTTCATGGCGCTACGTTAAGTTACATCACCAGTGAACTGAGGGTTATCAAAAAATCAGAGACAATTGAAAAAAGGAAACTCTTACTATATGGACAGATGACTAAAAGGATCTGGTCTACCATGCTATCAGACAGAGGGAAATGAGGCGGAAGGCAATGCAAGGGAAATTGATTTTCTTCTTTACCCCGTCAGGGAATGAGATAACAACTTTCTAGCAATGACTCAACCCATGCAAATGTATGAGCTTCCAGATATGTCTCCTCCCCCCAAAGAGATTTCTGTCCATATTCTTTAAAGCCTTGCTCTAAATTCCAATTTGATGAAGCAATACGAATGTTAACTTCAACTTACTCATCATCGGCTCCTATACTTCCAAGTGTGTGAGTCATAAATAGGATTTGTCATGCATTTAAATGGTTTTGGTTGGTAAAAATAAAAAAATAATTAACAAACATCTTTTTTTCCAGTGTTAATTTGTAGAACAGCAGGAGGGTTGCCCTGGTGTCTGGTCAAATGCCAGAATACCAAGAAGAAACCATTAATTTAATTGCTAAGTAGACCTTCTTTGTGGGGTTTGGTTCTGATGAGATTCAATCCAATGACAAATAAATATATATTTTTTAATTAGAATTACAGAATGATATTATCTGTTATTAACCCCACAGATAAGCCAATCAACTGTCCTTCTCCTTGCTTTGTAGGAGAAGTAATAATCGTGTGGACATTACGATTAGATACTTGCTGTTTGCTGAAAGTATTTTCCTGACAATATTTACCTGCCTTTTGCTTTGTTCATTTGGCGACTGGTCATGTAGTTCACTACTGATATAATGAAGGTTTTAACAACTCGTTCCAAGATACATGGTCGGCCAAAAAGTTTAAATTAAATATGTTGTACCTCTTCTCATGAAATGATTGTGATAATGTGATTTATTCTTGATAGATAAAGTGTATATATCCTCAACACTTTATTGATCAATCTCATCCAAACATATCACAGTGAAAATGAAACTATAATTAACCTTTGCTAACTAATTCAGGTTTAAACAAAATTGGGGCAAGCAAGCCATGGCATCTTCTACACCCCTTCTGCATCAAGAAGTTATCTCACTGCAGTTGCCCTGTGTGGTCTCTGGTTGTGGTCTTGCCGCCTAAAGTTGTTCCCAGACCATTCTTGCTTGTTGGAGGCAATAGTTCTCCAGGATGTCCCTGTACTTGATGGCATTGATGTTTCCATCCAGCACCACCAATGGTGTTTCTCCTCCATAATGAATACCGGCTCATACCATCACTGAGCTCCACCTGCTTGACTGGTTTCCTGGATGCAGTCATCACAGAGGTTCTAACCACTTAATCGCCACACCCTTTGTCTTCCATCTATACAGTTAAGGGTAAAGTGGCTCTCATCCATAAAGACAACATGTCGCCAGTGCCCATCTGCAATACCTGTCAGGAGTGGCCATACTCAATATTAGTGAGTGAGTGACATTTGAAAGAGTAATATTGGATGCATGAAATACCCCTTAAATTTGTGTTTCAAGTTCAATTGACCAAGGTGCAAAAAAATAAAAGAAATCTATTGTTCAATACCCCCAATTTTGTTTAAGCCTGTATACACAGTTTGACAAGGTTAATTGTGGTTTAGTTTCCACTGTGATATGTTTGGATGAGATTGATCAATAAAGTTTTGAGAGGATATACAATTTATCCGTCAAGAATATTCACATTGTCACAATCATTTCATGAGAAGAGGTCAAAAATATTTGATCCCAACTTTATAGGCGACCGTGTAGTTTAAGTCAATCTGGGACCAATCACTACGAGGCAGTGTGTAAATCAAGGCACCTGCCCCATTTGAAAGTAAATTGGGTTGAAATGATTTTTCCACTTAAAAATACTATCTGATCAAGGTGGATAGGAATATTAGCTGTAGTTTTGTAGCTGTGAACACATACAAAAGCTACGATCAAGCCCAGCAAAATTGGTTAATTAAAGGAACAAGCAGGAGTAGTCTGCAAAACTAGGTCAGAATACAGTAGACTGAATATTAAAAAGGTTCCAACAAAACCGAGGGAAAATTCTAAAAATGTATTTTATGTTTGCTTTATACTGTATCTCACCCCCCCCCCCCCCCCCCTCCCAGACATTCCTCATTAAATATGGACTGGTAATATCTGGATATGATCCAAGTATGAAACAACTATTGTTTTTGAACCAGTACAGGCTTTAATCACTTGTAAAAAAAAAATCTATTTTAGCACAATTAAACTGCTGATTGTAGCTCTTACACTGTGCTTACATATATTAAAGAGGCTCAGTGTTGATTGAGTGGGAGTCGGGAAAAGAGGTTTACCTTTACCTTTACTTCAGTACATTTTACACAACACCTTTACTTGTGAAAAGTCAAGGAAACCTAAATTTAGGTAAAATTGGTTGAACACCATATTTAAATTAAAAGCAACTGTTGGCTTCATTGAGATGCGGGTGGGGCCAGACTCTATGATCTTATCATCTAAGCTCTCCTGAGGAAACATTTGGGAGACAGCATGAACTATGAGGGGCACACGCTGTGTAAATACCATCCACCATCCTTTACTTAAACTGGAGATACTTTAACAGTCAGGGTTGCCCCCACATGGGAATATTTCACAAGGTGAGCCTGTGGTGCTCCCATAAATACTCCACTATCCCAGCCAGGACCTGCTCCCCGACCTCCTTTTTTACAACCAAAGCAAGGTAGGGAGGACCAGTAGAAAACTCATGTCAGCAGAGCTTTGTGTGTGTGCGTGTGCGTGTGTGTGTGTGTGTGTGTGTGTGTATGTGTGTGTGTGTGTGTGTGTCAATTTGTTGGTGTGTGTCAAATCTGCAACTGGATATGAGACAGGCCATTGAGCCCCACCTGTAATCCGGTAAGAGTATTTGTGTATGTCCGTGTGTCTTTGAAACACACACACACACACACACACACACACACACACACACACAGAGGTAAAAGTGTGACTGCTGTGCTGGAGTGCTCTGCCTGTGACAGGGGCTGGACAGCTTTGATAAAAGCTTCTTCAAACACCTGCAGCCTCCTGCCCAGCTCTGACTGAAAGCTCAGATGAGCCTGGGCCTGGGCTTTAAGTGGGGCCACACTTACCTTTAAAGTGCAGAGTCAGACACTTAATTTTTTAGTAAACTGAATGTGAGGGTTTGTCAAGAGTGAGGGCCAGCGTCTGGTTGGACAGTGACTAGTGATAGCTTTTCTTTTTTTTTTCATTGCTCTGGCTTCCTGCAGCTGCTACAGAGGTTTCACTGAGACAGTGCAATTGAATGAGGCATGGGCCGATAATCGTTTTCCAGGTATACCGCGGTTTGAGAAGTCAAGGTTTCAAAACCGCTATTATTTTCCGTCATATATTTATTAGCGCCCCTCTAACCCTAGCCCTAACCCCCCCAGATGTTAAGTTCTTTAAGTTCTGAATATTCCTGCATCATAACCTTTACTAAATGAGCAATGTGTAGAAAGTTAGCATGTCTCTAATCTTCAGAATGTTGTTTGAAAATATAAAGATTGTGTTCAGCTGAAAAATAAGAAGTTAATTTCTTTACCTAGACATTGATACCGTGATAACGTGATACCGGCCAATGAGTACGCCAGTGCAAATAAATGACTGGGTTTTACAGTCATTCCAGTGGGGTAGTCCAGCCCCTTCACTCCTCCTGCCCATCCCCCCCTAGAGAAAAGTAGTTGTGGGGTGTGAATGTGCTGTCAGAGGGAAGAATCAAGTCTCCTGGTACAAAATGCAAGTTCTTGGTTAAGATAGGCAGAGATTTGAAAGGCTGAGGCATACATGTTGCCGTAGTAACATCTCATGGCAACATGCTAAAAATATCTACACGGCAATATCGCAATATTTCATTTTGTGGCATAGGGGAGAACAGGGTAATCTGAGCCACTTTTTACATTTGCTCCCCTCTAAGCGAGCTAAAATTATTTATCACTCAAATTTACACATTTCCCATTAATTCAGGATGTTTCCTAGAAATGGGCATTAGCATAATTTTTTCAAGACAAAGGGCAGTGAAAATACGATTGTTTAAAAAAAAGTTGTGATGTGGCTCACTTTACCCCAGCTGTGGGGTAAACTGATCCACTTACTTTTTCCACTCTGAAACTACCATAACAACACATATTGTAACAGTAAGAATCCTGAAAGCTAGCCACACATTCCAGAACTAATGTCGGACTAGTAAAAGAATGATGGGGTTTGGTCAATTAAGCAAAGCTAATTTTCTAAACACTTGAAAGTAACTCTGAACAAAATACAAAATCAAATACAACATATTATAATTCAAAAGGTTTTAATAAGATTCAAATGAAATATAGAACCAGTTAAATTAGAACACAGTCTGGGGGTCAGAACACAAGACCCTTAGAGCCAGCTAGTGTCTGGGGGTCAAAGCATAGGAAAATCAGAACCAGCGAGAACAGCCTGGGACTCAGAACACAGGAGAAGACCCAACTGGATTATAACATCAGCCTGTCATACTCTTCAACTAGGCCTACTCTACATTCCAGCCCTGAAGGCTACAGGGAAAGATGAGAAGGTGCTCTTTCTGTGTGGTTGCCCCAAGTCATCTTCCTGGTGTATTTCCTTGGCATGATGGCTTTTCTACAATGTGTATGACATTAAAATAAAACATATGTCATGTAATATTACATTAAAATATGTTTAAGACTAAACTTAACTTGTGCCTTATGGTGGGGGAAAGTGAGACAGTGGCTCACTTTCCCCCACAGCATTTGGCTCACTTTCCCCCAACACCACAATTTGAGAAAAAACTACCTCTCTTAGCATTTCAGGCTAATCTTCAGTTATCAGCATCACATGGTTTCATATGTTGGTAGTTCATCAACACGTATGATAGAAGTTTTTCTACGTGAATACATTTGCTTTGGCACAACAGTTGATTAAGTTGACAGCAAGAAAATTTACTTTTACATGCAAAATACCTATTTTGGTGAAAAAAACATGCTTACCACAGCACCATGAGGTCCTCTCTTTCAGGGCCAATGGGAAATGAGAGGGGCTTGAAAACATATATCTCACATGACCACAAATATTTTCCGTTGCCTAGATACAAGGGGTGGCTCACATTACCCGATGCCTCAGATTCCCCCGTTCTCCCCTATGTATCGTATTGTCAGCTCCAAAAATTGATATTTGGAGAAAAAAATATCAGTGTGGTTATTTGCCCTGAATTGCAATGGTTTGAATCTGAATTAAAGTTTTGAATTTAATTTGTTTTCACTTCATTTGTCCACTGAATTATCAAGAGCATGCTTTGAGCTGTATCAAGACCACCCAGAGTGTACACAGCAACTTCTTATTCAGCTGTGTTCTTACATGTTCAGAGAACTGTGTGGAATATCGCAATGTGTATCATATTTCAATACATTATAACCCATGTATCTTGATGTGAATTGTTTGAGGAAATCAGGAATACACCGTCGTGCTACAACAACCCATCTACACACTAGTTACACACAGCAAGCCCTCAGATGCCTTTGAATGTTTAGCCATGATAGCTGCCACGTGAGTCACAAAAACACAACACAAGCCTTGGTGATTGGATTGGATTTGATCCAGTGCTATAAACCTCCACTGTGACAGCAACAGTGATCACTCAAACCAGACGTTAGTGCCAGTTGGAAACAGTTAGAGGACTGCTTTCATTTTGTTTAGAATAATTCAGTTGTTTATTGTATTATGTTATCATACGAGTGTATTAATATTCAGAATGTTATATATGTTTAAAATATATATATATATATTGAGTTCAGGCTGGGAAAAATTACTTATTTTTTTACCCAGACATGTCAAAATAACCATTTTGAGAGCTGTTATCTTAAAAACATGAAACTTGTATTTTTGCTTTAGGTTATCATACCGTCAGAGTATCATTCTGGCCCATGCCTATAGGCTAGAGTTGAGTCTAGGTAAGACACTGATACTGAATGAGGGGCCACTCACACTAGGGCCGCGGCCCCGTGCCCAAACTCATTTGCATACTAAAGTATAGAACGTTTGGCTTAGTGTGACCACGCCAACCGTATTCCAGCACGGAACAGCCCCTTGGCCACGGCACACCTGGGAGAGGTGTGCCGTGGCCAAAGTACAGATGCTAATGAGATGACACGTGCAAAAGCAAGCGCACAGGCGGCGACAAGCAAGCGCACAAGCAAGCGCACAGGCGGCGTTCCTGACTTGAATTTATTAAGGATGCATTGTCCGTTTACGTCCGCTGCCTTTCTAGTCGGCACCAGAATTTCCCACCACTTGGACTGTAGCTACATAAAATGTGTGAGAATTAACGTGTGTGTAGGCCTAGGTGTGGGCTAATAAAAGAGGGAGAGAGCTAAATAGGTGAGCGCAGAAAGCAAAGCAAAAAGGTTTTCGTGTTTACTCACATTCGTCTGATGATTTTTTTCTTTTTCCTCCCGTCAGCTGTCATAATACTGTCTTTACGCATGGCGGTGGAGACGAACCCAAAACAACACACAACGGGACTCTGCGGCCCGGTGATAAGGAAACAGTAGCCTACACTAAGGTTTAACAAGAAACTTTATAAAGACACTTAAAAAAAACGATCTCTGCCCATACAAAAAGTTCTGACTTGGATTACTTGATGGAGCGATCGATGTGTATAAAACCATCCGGTACGTATGGTCTGATGACGGGCTGTTATATTAATAAGAAACAGCGTGCTGCACAAATATAAGACTGTTCACCGCGACCTATTACGTCAAAGCTACATTTGAAAAAAAAACAATAGATTAAGGATTCTCGTTGCTCTAATTTGGAAGTGGAATATTTGATGCAAATTTTCCCGGATGAAAATATTCACAAACAGTCGTATAGCCTACAAGTAGACTACGCTCCGAATCCTAAACGCGCACGGTGACGTAGGCAAGGTGCAATCGTGCCCAGGCCACGAGCAGTGTGACCACGGGCCAGCGGGAGGAGTGGGGAGGGGGGGGGAATCGTGCTGAATCTTCCTGCAGCACGGAACAGGCAAACGGCCCTAGTGTGAGTGGGCCCTGATACTCCAGCCTGTGGCAGGCCTAAGGCACAGTGCAGCTGCTTAGAGCTTCTCAAGGAAAATGCTCTTCAAACCCCGGGGCTACACATAGCACTCAGCACAGCATTACCCACTCCCACCTGGACCTGAGATCACAGCTCTTTCTCACAGCTTTAGGTGTGACTGACAAATGGGGACAGCTGTGAAGTTGTGGCAGGTTTTCACTTTATACTCTTTAAAAAAATACTGTCTTGTCAAGATTCAATATGGATTATTTGTCATATTCACAACACTTACAGCAGCAGTCATTGACAATGAAGTCCCACAATGCTATATCGAAGAAGAAACACACAAGTGAAGTGAGCAACACCTGAGACACAAATAAACCAATGTCCTCAGTCCTATGCTGGTGAGATATTCAGAACCCAAAAACAAGCCACCATGTGAACCTCGGTACGAAGTCAAAAGGAAGCACCTACTAATTCCAAAGAATTACTCATAAAAAGGCTCATAAAAGACAATCAATCTCAGTTCCAATAACCACTAGCTGCTATTCCCATTAAGCTATACTGCCTTCTAATGAGCCAATATAACACTGCAAACAGCTGAAACTCCTGATGCCAGCATCACACTAACTCCAGGGCTCATTTCATGTGTTGGATAACACAGGATATCATGGTGCAAACTACTAGGAAAACTAACTTATATTACCATGCATATTTGTGAGACAATTTTCAAAAAGTATGCTTTTGATTGATTAATGATTATGTTTAAGCATAAACAGAGTCCTCCAACCTCAAACCTTTGCACTGAAGCAACTTGGTGCACATACAGTATGTTTCAGTCTTGATTTGATTGTGGACATTTTCTGCTGTGTTGAAGCAATAGATACAATGTTATACAGTGTAAGACACTCAACTGAAATGGCTGACAGTAAATAGAGTATAATAGTCATGGCCTTCAACTACAAACTGAGCTTAGACTTCTACTATGGATGTTTGAATGGTTGGGTTAAAGGAACTGTCAGATTAAAAGCATTTCACTGGCTTAACATGAGTATTTAACTAGACAAACGTGAGTTGGCTTTTATTTTGAAATAGCAGGAAGTTAGCAGGCGACGTTACTTCCTCAATCCCCACTCGCGGCAATATGGAGGATGCAGCTGCGGCGGTGGGTTAACTTTAACGACTAACCAGCTGCAGCCTGAAGTTACTGTATAGGCTAACTGTCAATATGCGGCCAAACGCACTCACGTCATCTTGACTGGATTCCTGTCGGATATTAACCATGACTCCTGTGTTCCCTGCTCTCCTGAGTCATGTCGAAAAAGTATTCCATTGTTTTCTGAAGCAGTAGTAGCCCTGTTTGTGGACGTCTATCCATCAAAACTATGACGTAGGTCCTTAGCAACGGTCATTATACCCTTGACAGCGGTTTTTCTTGCTGGAAATAACAGACCTGTAGAATGCTGTGATTTACATAGGATTTTCAAAGTGCCATGTAATAAGTTCTGTCAACGAATTCCACTGTATGCAGTCTGTGCTTCCAATCTCATGGTTCAAACCATTTGTGTTATATCTTGTAATACAAAATCTGACTTCAGTTTACAAGTAATACAAGTCATACACAAACATTTTATTTGCACTTTGTTATTATGTTATTGTAGCATTCAAGAACCTTTTTTCTCTTAATTAAACTTGAATGTAATGTACATTTTTTCTGACATTGTCATTTGAAGCTATTTTATTTAGGCCTATTTATTTTATGTAAATGTATGTCATTAGACAGGAGATTTTGAAAAACAAAGAGAAGCTGTCCGAGCTCCACCAGACTGCTGTTCAGGTTGAGGAATCCGGCATTCTTACATGTTTGGTAGCTCAAATAAATATGATGTAAATTCAATCAGAGCGTCTTCCGTGTCTGGAATTGCATGTATTCTTGAGTCTATAAGGTGAAAATAATATAATAATATAAGATAACCTTGTTTGACTTGTGAAATGGGGGACTTAAAGAACATTTTGATTTTGGCTGTACTATACTAGGTACTTGTACTATATTAACTGGGTTAAATATAATTGCATTACTAAAAAGACTAAAATACAAATGTCATTGACTAAGACTAGACTTAAATGTCATCAGTTTTTGTTGACTAAGACTAGACGAAAATAGTCCCAGATAATTCTGACTAAGAGAAGACTAAAAAGCTCAAGACTTTTAGTCAACTGAAACTTGACTAGACTAAAAAGAGTTTAAACGTGACTAAGACTAATAAAAACTAAAATGACAGTTTGACACAAAGACTAGACTAAACTTAAAACAGGCCGCCAAAAACAACACTAGATAGGACCAACTGAGCACATAAATCAATTGTCAGTTCAATACTCCTATACCTTAAGAGCCTTTGATGAAGTTTTTTTAGTGCCACAAGGCCCACAATACAGTAACTGTCTCCGTAAATCAATGTGGAAGAAGTCTGAATCAGCATTGCAATTTGGAAGAAGTCGAAAAAAACATACCAGCAAAACAAAAACTCCCTTCAATATGATAAAAGAAGAGAAGAGTTATACCCTTTTACCAACAAAAATGAGCGGGTCAACGTGGGTTTTTGAACGCAGATGAACACTGCTTTAAATATAGAGTGTTCCTTTTCCCACTGCCAGCAGACCCCGCTCTGATCTCCAGCTGTGCAGTGAAGTGAACACAGAGAGAGAGAAGAGAGCTTTATTTTAGAGTTTAGCTTTTGACAGTGATCATCATGCTACTGACTTTATTTTAGAATGAATATACTGTAGCAGCCGACCTGAGTCCGCGAGCGCCTCAGAGTTTTTTTATTTATTTGATTCTTTTTACTTGTGTTAGGGATTTAATGTGACGGTGTCATAAGTTCCACACTCTGTGTCATTCTGAATGTATTCTTAAGCAAAGAGATGTAGTAAACATTGTTGTATGAGATGCTGATGAATAATTAAACATGCAGATGTAGGCTGCTGTCCTTAGTAATATTATGATCACCGGTGGTGAACTCGGAGCACGCCGGCACGTTTACTTATGATCAGTCACTCTCTCTCTCTCTGTCTGTCTATTTCTCTCTTTCCTTGCCCCTATGGTCTGCATAATAGCGGATGCCTGCAGGTCCACTCAGTTGTTTGCGGCGCAGGTTTTCCATTAGGTTAACACACTATGGACAAACTAACGGTGATCTGTCTGGTGGAGCAGCTATTATTTAATACATAAAGGCTGTTGTTACTAAACACATGGCGTGATACCTCAGAAATTAGCGCGTTGATCCTGGATTTGTGTTCCCACTGAAAAGCAGAGCAGAGCTGAGTGAGGTGAGAAATAGCCGAGTGTACTGCAAGGTCAGCTGACCCTGATCTTAATACAGGGTGTAACCCTTCACATCGGACAGAAAAGCCGTATCGATGCGGGTCAATGCAGGTTTTTTTGGTCAGTGGGAAAGGGGTGTTAGAGTGTAATGTGATTTGTGACTTGCTACTACTACTTCGGCAGTGGGTAGGGAGGTCGCCTCTGGAGTGCAGGGACGGAGGTTCGATCCCATGCCTGCCCGCCACATGTCGAAGTGTTCTTGGGCAAGACACTGAACCCCAAATTGCTCCCGATGGTTCAGAGAGCGCCTTGCATGGCAGCGACTGCCATCGGTGTATGAGTGTGTGTATGAATGGGTGAATGTGGTAAGAAATGCAAAGCGCTTTGGGGCTGAGAGAATCGGCTAAAAAAGCGTTATAT